>NW_024094427.1:0-13918 GCF_014356525.2 Nilaparvata lugens
GAGAAGAAGGAGTAGAAAATAGTGAGAAACACAACAATTCTTGAAGATAATAATAGAAAGTGAGAGAAAACAGATAATTAAGGAAAAATAATCAAGAATCAAGACAGAAAAAGTGTGAAATGAGAAAGAAACCGCGCAATTATAGAGAAGAAAGATAACTTGTCCACCGGAAGTGAACAGTAAGTTGAGAAGTAAGCCAAAGACGTGGAAGAAAGACCATTGAGAGAAAGAAGGCAATAAGATAGAAGGAAGTAGGGAAAAAATAGGAGTGGAAGATGGACAGATGAGGAGAGAGTTCCTAGCAGGGTGTAGTCTGGCAATTAATAGCTTTTCACCCATACAGTTATTCAAGAATGACTTCTCCATTATACTCTCTCTATGTAGCATCCACATCTCCATTAATTTTTCCTCCACCTACTGTCTAAAGTACTCACTTTACTCCCTGAAACATAATACTAAAGTGTCACTTTTTCGATCTCGGTAGTAAAAAACAGAAAAAACTCCCTAGGAGGAAAAAGGCTCCATTTAATAAAATGGGAAACCTCTCTATCAAAAACTCACATTGTAATAGGTAAGAAGGTCTAAGCTCAGATGAGAAAACATAATAGAGGTGTATGGTCATTGAGTCAAACTGAATTCAATAACACAACTAGAAATTTGATCAACTCATGAAATATATATTTGTATGATATTATATTCTTAATAGTAGACGATGAAAATTTATACAAATTTTAAAATATTTTATTCCATTCAAAATACCAGCCAACAAATATTTTTGATCCGCAATTCAAATCTGAAACGCTTATCTGGAGTCAGCCATTTTTGGTAGCGCTCAGCTGATATAGTTGTTACAACTTTAGCCGATAGATAGCGCAATCGGCAGTGCCAATCAGCCGACCGGTTTTTTAGGTTTTAGATTGCAGGTTATGTTGTTAGGAACATTGTCACCAATACGTAAGTTATTAAAATGATTTTATGTGCAGTTCTATAAAAAAATGTAGATGGGGGAAAAAAGTTGTGTACATCACGAGCGAAAAAATACTTTTCTCCCTCAGGAAAATTGTGCCCTCGACTTTGCATCAGGCTTCCAAACTTTTTCCCACAGGGAGAAAAGGCACTCCTTTTCACTCTAGATATAAAATAACTATTTCTTCCAATATTTCTTCTTCTTTTCTATCTTTTGTACTCTTCATTATCCCTCAATCCTCAAAATGTCTTCTTCCTCTCTCCAACCTGTGCCATTGAGTGCAAATAATCTTCTAATGGCGCGTTCAGTCAAAACAGGATAGAGTTAAGACTAGTGCTTGAGCAATGATTGGAGAGACTCTGAAAAGAATAGACATGAGAAAGAGAGGAAAAATGAGGAAGAAGAATCAGGAGGAGGAGATCGAGGAGCTGGAGTAGGGGGAGTACAATAAGAGAGACGGCGGAAGACTGTTGTGATACGTCATAAAGCTGGTATAAGATGTTGAAAATAATTCTACTTACTCTTTTCTCTTCTTCTTCTCCTTTATCTTTCATTTCCTCCCTGCTCTTTTCTTCTTCTTCATCATTGCGTCTTCTTCTTCTTCATCTTCTTCTCCTTCCTTCTTCTTCTTATTCTTCCTCGCTTCTTCTTCTTCTTCTCCCTCTCTTCTTCCTCTTCTTCTCATTAGGAGAGTTGTGTGGGGAGAGTGGAAAGAGCAAAATGTAACTGTTATAAAAAAAGCATGCATTTGCATGAAATTTAACTATAATATAGTTAAATTAGTTTAATGAAACTAAACTAGTTTTCAACTAGTTTCATGATAATGGAATTTATCATAATCTATTCTGTGCATCAAGCGGTATTGCATACAGTTGCAGTTGATTATCTATTTTTCAGAATACGAATAGTGTGACAATTCATGAATAAATTCCAACGGTTTCACAAAAACCCTCTAGGTTCCACTACACCTTTGAAATTACACTTTTGAAACTACTGAACGTCCACCTCTGTTCTAATACACCTTTTTAATCCAAACTGTTTCATTGAGTATGTATTACAAATACCTCTGTTCTCCGACTAAACTAACAATTTCTGATAGTAATAAATCAATCAACCTATGAACGTTCACCTCTGTTTTAATACACCTAATCCAAACTATTTGTTTGGTCTATAGACCATGCTATTGAAAGCAGCAAGTTTGTGAGAAATAGGATGACAAGAATGAAGAGGAATGATAACATCAGTATGGGTTGGTTTTCTGAAAATAGAAAACTTGTGAAAACCAGTGCTATGATCTATTCTTAAATCTAGAGAATTCAATTGAGTATGTAAGACAATAATCACAAATTCCTCTGTTCTCCGACTAAACTATCAATTTCTGATAATGATAGTTCCATCAACCCAGCATCCAAACAGTGAGATAGTAATAGAATTGTGATGAGTATGCAAACTAAACTACTTTCCAAAGTAGCAAAACTGTTGAACCGTTTGAAACATCTCTCTTTTATGTATTCGAAGAGTATCTCCATCATACTCTCGATCAAAACAACTACAGAATGTATTTATCACGAACCAGTATCCAACCGGAATGTATTCGTTTATTCATTCATTCAAATGTCTTCACGCCGAGACGCCCTCTAGCGCCTTAATCATGAATCTCATTACAGTCTGGATAATAAATGAGGCGTATTTTAAGCGCAGCCGAGTCCCTACTTTGAATATTTATGAAGAATAACTTCGCTACTTAACCTATCAACTTTGATACTTTGTTTCAAGGAATGCGCCGCCCAAGCCTTCGCTAGCCCATCTTAATTATTGTAAGCCACCCTTTGTCTGTTTTTCTCTCCAAAGAGTTTCGTTCCGGGATGAAATGTTGGAAAAACCGAAACTGGAACAGATGGTGGTGTTAAGGTTTGGAATAGTTGGGAACTATTTAGCATGGATGGAAGGATGAAAAATGTTAATGAGACTGGAGATTCGGATTAGGAATCTTGATGAAATGAAGAATCAATCTTGATTGTTGAAGATCAATTTTGAACAGGCTATGTTAAGATCAATTTTGAACAGTATCGTTAGAGCCGTTTTCGAGAAAACCGTGAATAACATGGTTTTTTAGTGATTATCCGCCATTTTTCACAAGAATATTACGGAGCTCCTGCAATTTTCCCAGAAATGAGACTCATGTCAGTTGATAGGGCTTATAATAGCTATCCATGGTATAAATTTGAAGAGAATCGTAGAGCCGTTTTCGAGAAAACCGTGAAAAACATGGTTTTTTAGTAATTATCCGTCATTTTTTCCGCCATTTTGGATTCAATTTCATTGAATTTCTTATTGTCAGATCCTCATGGTATAAGGACCTTAAGTTTGAAATTTCAAGTCAATCGGTTGATTAGGAATGGAGTTATCGTGTTCACAGACATACACACATACACACACACACACCACCACACACACACACACACACACACACCACACACACACACACACACCACACACACACACACACACACACACACAACACACAGACCAACACCCAAAAATCATGTTTTGGACTCAGGGGTCCTTGAAACGTATAGAAAACTTGAAATTAGGGTACCTTAATTTTTTTTGGAAAGCAATACTTTCCTTACCTATGGTAGTAGGGCAAGGAAAGTAAAAAGTGAGTAACAATGAGATAGAGAGAGAGATAGTCAGGGAGAAAATAATAGAACTGGAATGAGAGAAAATAATAGAGTCAGTAACAGAGAGCGATAGTAAGAGAGGAAAGAATTAGAACTGGTGAGAGAGAAAAATATAGGTGATAACAAAGATAGTAAGAAAGTAATTATTACGGTTGAGAGTGATGGTGACTTGATAGGAGCAGAGAAAACTTCTATAATAGTTGTAAACTGCTAAAAACTGATATAAACTGCTAAAACTTATATAATTATTTGTATTCTGTGATAGGAGCTATGAAGTGAAGCTATATGACGCTGGTAGTCTCTCATAATGTACAGTTCTCACACTCACTCTCACCAAACAAAACAGTAATAACAGACAGTAGTCAACAATTATTGGCTTGACTTAGCAAGGAATCAGCTTGAAATTGGGACATAAACTACCTTTCTATGAGATGTTCACTTATGTTTTCTTTTTTTACGACAGTGGGCAACTAGGGATGTCAATCCCGGGATCCCGGTCCATTTTTGATACCTAACAATCCCGGGATTTCTCAGCGTCAATCCCGGGATTTTCGGGATTAGATAACCTAAGATTGTGAATAGTATTTTTCCAAAAACAATTCAATATAGAATTCATCTACAGTGATGAATATTAGTTTTGCATGACTAATTTATTGTTCTAAGGCTCAACTCACATGCGACTCAGGTCGACAAGAGACTCGACTCTAGTCGAGGGCATGTGTTTAGAATGGTGAGATCGCGGAGACTAGAATCGACTGGTCTGAGTGTCACCATTTGGAAACACATGCTCTCTACTAGAGTCTAGTCTCTTCTCGACCTGAGTCGAGTCGCGTAAGTGTGAGTTGAGCCTTATATTAGTGTTTGACTAATTTATTCTACAGGCACAGCCTACAGTTGCATTTAATACATAATATACTGTACTCTGTACTGGCTAAATAGAATTCACATAATGGGTTCGCATCAATCTGAGAATGGTTGTTGATCGGTTCAACATCGGTTTCAAGCCTCTACGTTTGTTTCTGTTTACAGCACCACAATTACCAGTCTAGACAGAGAGAAAAGAAATTTAATTCTATACTTAAGATCCTATAGAATTAAATTTCTTTTCTCTCTGGTCTAGACTGGTAATTGTGGTGCTGTAAACAGAAACAAACGTAGAGGCTTGAAACCGATGTTGAACCGATCAACAACCATTCTCAGATTGATGCGAACCCATTATGTGAATTCTATTTAGCCAGTACAGAGTACAGTATATTATGTATTAAATGCAACTGTAGGCTGTGCCTGTAGAATAAATTAGTCAAACACTAATATAAGACTCAACTCACACTTACGCGACTCGACTCAGGTCGAGAAGAGACTAGACTCTAGTAGAGAGCATGTGTTTCCAAATGGTGACACTCAGACCAGTCGATTCTAGTCTCCGCGATCTCACCATTCTAAACACATGCCCTCGACTAGAGTCGAGTCTCTTGTCGACCTGAGTCGCATGTGAGTTGAGCCTTAGAACAATAAATTAGTCATGCAAAACTAATATTCATCACTGCAGATGAATTCTATATGAATTGTTTTGGAAAAATACTATTCACAATCTTAGGTTATCTAATCCCGAAAATCCGGGATTGACGCTGAGAAATCCCGGGATTGTTAGGTATCAAAAATGGACCGGGATCCCGGGATTGACATCCCTAGTTGCCCACTGTCATAGAAAAAAGAAAACATAAGTGAACATCCCATAGAAAGGTAGTTTATGTCCCAAATTTCAAGCCGATTCCTTGCTAAGTCAAGCCAATTATTGTTGACTACTGTCTGTTATTACTGTTTTGTTGGGGTGAGAGTGAGTGTAAGAACTGCACATTATGAGAGACTACCAGTGTCATATAGCTTCACTTCATAGCTCCTATCACAGAATACAAATATATCAGTTTTAGCAGTTTATAGCAGTTTACAATTATTATTATAGAAGTTTTCAAGTCACCATCACTCTCAACCGTAATAATTACTTTCTTACTATCTTTGTTATCATCTATATTTTTCTCTCTCACCAGTTCTAATTCTTTCTCTCTTACTATCGCTCTCTGTTACTGACTCTATTATTTTCTCTCATTCCAGTTCTATTATTTTCTCCCTGACTATCTCTCTCTCTATCTCATTGTTACTCACTTTTTACTTTCCTTGCCCTACTACCATAGGTGAAGAAAATATTGCTTTCCAAAAGAAATTAAGGTACCCTAATTTCAAGTTTTCTATACGTTTCAAGGACCCCTGAGTCCAAAACATGATTTTTGGGTGTTGGTCTGTGTGTGTGTGTGTGTGTGTGTGTGTGTGTGTGTGGTGTGTGTGTGTGTGTGTGGTGTGTGTGTGTGTGTGTGTGTGTGGTGTGTGTGTGTGTGTGTATGTGTGTATGTCTGTGAACACGATAACTCCATTCCTAATCAACCGATTGACTTGAAATTTCAAACTTAAGGTCCTTATACCATGAGGATCTGACAATAAGAAATTCAATGAAATTGAATCCAAAATGGCGGAAAAAATGACGGATAATTACTAAAAAACCATGTTTTTCACGGTTTTCTCGAAAACGGCTCTACGATTCTCTTCAAATTTATACCATGGATAGCTATTATAAGCCCTATCAACTGACATGAGTCTCATTTCTGGGAAAATTGCAGGAGCTCCGTAATATTCTTGTGAAAAATGGCGGATAATCACTAAAAAACCATGTTATTCACGGTTTTCTCGAAAACGGCTCTAACGATTCTCTTCAAATTTATACCATGGATAGCTATTTATAAGCCCTATCAACTGACATGAGTCTCATTTCTGGGAAAATTGCAGGAGCTCCGTAATATTCTTGTGAAAAATGGCGGATAATCACTAAAAAACCATGTTATTCACGGTTTTCTCGAAAACGGCTCTAACGATTTTCTTTCAATTCATACCATGGATAGCTATTTATAAGCCCTATCAACTGACATGAGTCTCATTTCTAAGAAAATGCAGGAGCTCCTTAATATACTTGAGAAAATGGCGGATAATTACTAAAAAAAAATGTTTTTCACTATTTTCTCAAAATAACTTGACCGATTTTTTTTCAATTCAACTATGTATGGTTTATTTATCAGCTCTATTACTGGCATAGTATCTTTCTGGAAACTAATGGGGGGTCCCACCCATCCTAGAGAAATTGACTTTGTAACCTCCTTCTCGTGCATGAGGTAGGTAGGTAGCGCAGTTCATAACAAGAACACATAGTCGAGATTTTCATCTGTATAACAGCTGTTTTGACGACTTTAAAAAATGACGACTAAAATAAATCATCGAATTTCACAATTTACACAAGGAAAAGTACTCTGAAAACAATTATAGGTACTCTGAGTAGATTTTTGCCCACACCTTTCTCTATCAGAGTTCCAGTGTCGCTGGGCCGGCTAAACTCAGTTGGCGACTGGGGAGGGCCGCGGCAGGGACGGGAGTCTTGGTGGGGCGTCCGTCAACCACCCTCGCTCGGGTTGGGGGTTGAAACAGGGTTTTTGAGTGCTTTGGAGAAATGTTTCCCTCTTTAGGAAGAGGGGCCGTGCTTTCGCACTGCCAAACAGGGTGGTCGCGGGAAAGGGAGGGAACAGGAACTTGCAGTGTTAGTCGTGAGAAAGGGCTTCGTGTCGGGACTAAGTCTTAATCCTCGGGCAACGGGTGTCTTCCGGGGTCCGGGTTGGTTGCGGAGTTCTGGTAAAGGCTTTCCTGGCCTTCCCAGAGGTCCTCTTCCGGTTCCGCACTGGTTTCGTGCGCTGCGGCGGCCGCACTCTGGACTTTCCTAAGTCCTACTGGCCGGGCACCAGCTGTCTCCTGGGGTCCGGATCGGCCGCGGAGTTGCGGGAAAGGCCTTTCCTGGCCTTCCCAGACGTCTCTGCGATCCCGCACTGGACTAGTGCGCTGCGGCGGCCAGCACTCTGGACTTCCTAAGTCCTACTGGCCCGCACCAGCTGTCCTCCTAGGGTCCAGATCGGCCGCGGAGTTGCGGGAAAGCTTTTCCTGGCCTTCCCGGACGTCCTCTTGCGATCCCGCACTGGACTAGTGCGCTGCGGCGGCCAGCACTCTGGACTTTCCTAAGTCCTACTGGCCGGGCACCAGCTGTCCTCCTGGGGTCCGGATCGGCCGCGGAGTTGCGGGAAAGGTTTTCCTGGCCTTCCGACGTCCTCTTGCGATCCCGCACTGGACTAGTGCGCTGCGGCGGCCAGCACTCTGGACTTCCTAAGTCCTACTGGCCGGGCACCAGCTGTCCTCCTGGGGTCCGGATCGGCCGCGGAGTTGCGGGAAAGGCTTTCCTGGCCTTCCCAGACGTCTTGCGATCCCGCACGGACTAGTGCGCTGCGGCGGCCAGCACTCTGGACTTTCCTAAGTCCTACTGGCCGGGCACCAGCTGTCCTCCTAGGGTCCAGATCGGCCGCGGAGTTGCGGGAAAGGCTTTCCTGGCCTTCCAGACGTCCTCTTGCGATCCATGGATAGCTATTTATAAGCCCTATCAACTGACATGAGTCTCATTTCTGGGAAAATTGCAGGAGCTCCGTATATTCTTGTGAAAATGGCGGATAATCACTAAAAAACCATGTTATTCACGGTTTTCTCGAAAACGGCTCTAACGATTTTCTTTCAATTCATACCATGGATAGCTATTTATAAGCCCTATCAACTGACATGAGTCTCATTTCTGGGAAAATTGCAGGAGCTCCGTATATTCTTGTGAAAATGGCGGATAATCACTAAAAAACCATGTTATTCACGGTTTTCTCGAAAACGGCTCTAACGATTTTCTTTCAATTCATACCATGGATAGCTATTTATAAGCCCTATCAACTGACATGAGTCTCATTTCTGGGAAAATTGCAGGAGCTCCGTATATTCTTGTGAAAATGGCGGATAATTACTAAAAAAAAACATGTTTTTCACTATTTCTCAAAATAACTTGACCGATTTTTTTTCAATTCAACTATGTATGGTTTATTTATCAGCTCTATTACTGGCATAGTATCTTTCTGGAAACTAATGGGGGGTCCAACCCATCCTAGAGAAATTGACTTTGTAACCTCCTTCTCGTGCATGAAGGTAGGTAGGTAGCGCAGTTCATAAAAAGAACACATAGTCGAGATTTTCATCTGTATAACAGCTGTTTTGACGACTTTAAAAAATGACGACTAAAATAAATCATCGAATTTCACAATTTACACAAGGAAAAGTACTCTGAAAACAATTATAGGTACTCTGAGTAGATTTTTGCCCACACCTTTCTCTATCAGAGTTCCCAGTGTCGCCTGGGCCGGCTAAACTCAGTTGGCGACTGGGGAGGGCCGCGGCGGGGACGGGAGTCTTGGTGGGGCGTCCGTCAACCACCCTCGCTCGGGTTGGGGGTTGAAACAGGGTTTTTGAGTGCTTTGGAGAAATGTTTCCCTCGTTTAGGAAAGAGGGGCCGTGCTTTCGCACTGCCAAACAGGGTGGTCGCGGGAAAGGGAGGGAACAGGAACTTGCAGTGTTAGTCGTGAGAAAGGGCTTCGTGTCGGGACTAAGTCTTAATCCTCGGGCAACGGGTGTCTTCCGGGGTCCGGGTTGGTTGCGGAGTTCTGGTAAAGGCTTTCCTGGCCTTCCCAGAGGTCCTCTTCCGGTTCCGCACTGGTTTCGTGCGCTGCGGCGGCCGCACTCTGGACTTTCCTAAGTCCTACTGGCCGGGCACCAGCTGTCTCCTGGGGTCCGGATCGGCCGCGGAGTTGCGGGAAAGGCCTTTCCTGGCCTTCCCAGACGTCTCTGCGATCCCGCACTGGACTAGTGCGCTGCGGCGGCCAGCACTCTGGACTTCCTAAGTCCTACTGGCCCGCACCAGCTGTCCTCCTAGGGTCCAGATCGGCCGCGGAGTTGCGGGAAAGCTTTTCCTGGCCTTCCCGGACGTCCTCTTGCGATCCCGCACTGGACTAGTGCGCTGCGGCGGCCAGCACTCTGGACTTTCCTAAGTCCTACTGGCCGGGCACCAGCTGTCCTCCTGGGGTCCGGATCGGCCGCGGAGTTGCGGGAAAGGTTTTCCTGGCCTTCCGACGTCCTCTTGCGATCCCGCACTGGACTAGTGCGCTGCGGCGGCCAGCACTCTGGACTTCCTAAGTCCTACTGGCCGGGCACCAGCTGTCCTCCTGGGGTCCGGATCGGCCGCGGAGTTGCGGGAAAGGCTTTCCTGGCCTTCCCAGACGTCTTGCGATCCCGCACGGACTAGTGCGCTGCGGCGGCCAGCACTCTGGACTTTCCTAAGTCCTACTGGCCGGGCACCAGCTGTCCTCCTAGGGTCCAGATCGGCCGCGGAGTTGCGGGAAAGGCTTTCCTGGCCTTCCTAGACGTCCCTTGCGATCCCGCACTGGACTAGTGCGCTGCGGCGGCCAGCACTCTGGACTTTCCTAAGTCCTACTGGCCGGGCACCAGCTGTCCTCCTGGGGTCCGGATCGGCCGCGGAGTTGCGGAAAGGCTTTCCTGGCCTTCCAGACGTCCTCTTGCGATCCCGCACTGGACCAGTGCGCTGCGGCGGCCAGCACTCTGGACTTTCCTAAGTCCTACTGGCCGGGCACCAGCTGTCCTCCTGGGGTCCGGATCGGCCGCGGAGTTGCGGGAAAGGCTTTTACACTTCCCAGACGTCCTCTGCGATCCCGCACTGGACTAGTGCGCTGCGGCGGCCAGCACTCTGGACTTTCCTAAGTCCTACTTGCCGGGCACCAGCTGTCCTCTGGGTCCGGATCGCCGCGGAGTTGCGGGAAAGGCTTTTCCACACCTTCCCAGACGTCCTCTTGCGATCCCGCACTGGACTAGTGCGCTGCGGCGGCGGCCAGCACTCTGGACTTTCCTAAGTCCTACTGGCCGGGCACAGCTGTCCTCCTGGGGTCCGGATCGGCCGCGGAGTTGCGGGAAAGGCTTTTCCTGGCCTTCCCAGACGTCCTTTCTCGCCTCGATGTCCCACTGGTGGCCTACCAATGGGGAGTCAGGTTTCGACCAAACCTGACGTGTTGTCGTTGGTCGAAACTGGCAACCCGTCGTCCAAACAGGTTAAATGTCGTTCAACACTCGCCCAAACGAGTGTAGAGCAGTGGAGTTCACTGTGTGAGAGGCTAATCGACTTTAACCTCGACACAACTCCCGGTCGCGAAGGAATCGGAGTAGTTCACTAGTACTGGTGTACTGTGACGTTGCTAGCTGCTCGCTGCTTCCTTCTCACCTCTCTCGAACCGCTCGACTTGGCTCTCCAAACTCGACTGCCTCTTGCTGGCCTTTCTCGAGCCTCCCTCAGTGACCGAGAGGGAGGGGAGAGAGGATGCGCAGCAACGCTGAGCGGTAGGCCAGTGGCTGGCTTGAACGTTGACCCCTCAGATTCTATGATAGATAGCCGAGCATCGAATAAATGAGCCCTAAATTCAATGCCTTTCTTAGTTACGATATACATCGTGACACACTGTTCCTACTAGGGAAGGGGGGGGGGAAAGAGGGGAGGAGAGGGGGGGGGTGAGGATGGAAGGGGTTAAACGGCAGACAGAAGTCCCAAACGCCTCATTCAGTACATTCTGCCGCCTCTCCGCCGGTCAACAGACCGAACATAAACTGGGCGCCAGGTTGTTCCTCGCCAACGGGGTGATGCGTCGGCCATCCGAAGAAATGAGCAAGCTACCCGGCCAGATCCTAGGCCTAGCTTCAGAGAAGATCTTGGAGATCTGCGCCGTGCTTTCGCACTGCGTTGAGACGCCGTGTTCGCACACTGCAAGAGACCGCCGTGTTTGCACACTGCAAGAGGCCGCCGTGCTTCCGCACTGCGATGGGGGACGCCGTGCTTTCGCACTGCAAGAAACGCCGTGCTTTCGCACTGCAAAGGACCGCCGTGCTTCCGCACTGCAATGGGGGACGCCGTGTTTGCACACTGCAAGAGGCCGCCGTGCTTCCGCACTGCGATGGGGGACGCCGTGCTTTCGCCTGCAAGAAACGCCGTGCTTTCGCACTTCCCAGACGTCCTCTGCGATCCCGCACTGGACTAGTGCGCTGCGGCGGCCAGCACTCTGGACTTTCCTAAGTCCTACTTGCCGGGCACCAGCTGTCCTCTGGGTCCGGATCGCCGCGGAGTTGCGGGAAAGGCTTTTCCACACCTTCCCAGACGTCCTCTTGCGATCCCGCACTGGACTAGTGCGCTGCGGCGGCGGCCAGCACTCTGGACTTTCCTAAGTCCTACTGGCCGGGCACAGCTGTCCTCCTGGGGTCCGGATCGGCCGCGGAGTTGCGGGAAAGGCTTTTCCTGGCCTTCCCAGACGTCCTTTCTCGCCTCGATGTCCCACTGGTGGCCTACCAATGGGGAGTCAGGTTTCGACCAAACCTGACGTGTTGTCGTTGGTCGAAACTGGCAACCCGTCGTCCAAACAGGTTAAATGTCGTTCAACACTCGCCCAAACGAGTGTAGAGCAGTGGAGTTCACTGTGTGAGAGGCTAATCGACTTTAACCTCGACACAACTCCCGGTCGCGAAGGAATCGGAGTAGTTCACTAGTACTGGTGTACTGTGACGTTGCTAGCTGCTCGCTGCTTCCTTCTCACCTCTCTCGAACCGCTCGACTTGGCTCTCCAAACTCGACTGCCTCTTGCTGGCCTTTCTCGAGCCTCCCTCAGTGACCGAGAGGGAGGGGAGAGAGGATGCGCAGCAACGCTGAGCGGTAGGCCAGTGGCTGGCTTGAACGTTGACCCCTCAGATTCTATGATAGATAGCCGAGCATCGAATAAATGAGCCCTAAATTCAATGCCTTTCTTAGTTACGATATACATCGTGACACACTGTTCCTACTAGGGAAGGGGGGGGGGAAAGAGGGGAGGAGAGGGGGGGGTGAGGATGGAAGGGGTTAAACGGCAGACAGAAGTCCCAAACGCCTCATTCAGTACATTCTGCCGCCTCTCCGCCGGTCAACAGACCGAACATAAACTGGGCGCCAGGTTGTTCCTCGCCAACGGGGTGATGCGTCGGCCATCCGAAGAAATGAGCAAGCTACCCGGCCAGATCCTAGGCCTAGCTTCAGAGAAGATCTTGGAGATCTGCGCCGTGCTTTCGCACTGCGTTGAGACGCCGTGTTCGCACACTGCAAGAGACCGCCGTGTTTGCACACTGCAAGAGGCCGCCGTGCTTCCGCACTGCGATGGGGGACGCCGTGCTTTCGCACTGCAAGAAACGCCGTGCTTTCGCACTGCAAAGGACCGCCGTGCTTCCGCACTGCAATGGGGGACGCCGTGTTTGCACACTGCAAGAGGCCGCCGTGCTTCCGCACTGCGATGGGGGACGCCGTGCTTTCGCCTGCAAGAAACGCCGTGCTTTCGCACTGCAAAGGACCGCCGTGCTTCCGCACTGCAATGGGGGACGCCGTGTTTGCGCACTGCAAGAGGCCGCCGTGCTTCGCACTACGATGGGGGACGCCGTGCTTTCGCACTGCAGAAACGCCGTGCTTTTGCACTGCAAGGACCGCCGTGCTTCCGCACTGCAATGGGGGACGCCGTGTTTGCACACTGCAAGAGGCCGCCGTGCTTCCGCACTGCGATGAGTCGCCGTGCTCTCACACTGCAAAAATAGGACGCGGTGCTTGCGCACTGCAAAAGGAACGCCGTGCTTTCGCACTGCCAGGGGCGCCGTGCTTCGCACTGCCAGGAACACCATGCTTTCGCATCGCGAAAAGGACGCCGTGCTCCCGCACTGCAGAGTTGCCGTGTTCCACACTGCCGAGGACGCCGTGCTTCCGCACTGCAGATGAGAGCGCCGTGCTCTCGCAACTGCCAGGAAGGGGGGGGTAACACAAAAAAAAAACGAGGTGAACACACCTCAGACAGGTTCTGGAACCTAAGTAGACATGGAAGGGAAACGCCGTGCTTCCGCACTGCAAAAGAGTCGCCGGGCTCTCGCAACTGCAAACATAAGATGCGGTGCTTGCACACTGCAAGGAACGCTGTGCTTCGCACTGCCCGGAGGCGCCGTGCTTCCGCACTGCCAGGAACGCTATGCTTTCGCATCGCGGAAAAGGACGCCATGCTCCCGCACTGCAGAGTTGCCTGTTCCACACTGCCGAGGACGCCGTGCTTCCGCACTGCAGATGAGAGTCGCGGTGCTCTCGCACTGCCAGGAGGGGCGGGTAACACAAAAAACGAGGTGAACAATACCTCAGACAGGTTCTGGGAACCCCAAATAACATTGCAAGGGAAACGCCGTGCTTCCGCACTGCAAGTCGCGT
>NW_024094428.1:0-9575 GCF_014356525.2 Nilaparvata lugens
TTAATAATCAATTAACAAAATATTTAATCTTGATTATGAAGAATTATTAGGAAATCATTGAAAAATGTAATTTCTTGCTTGATAAAATATAATTGATTATTTTAATCGAGAATGAACAGTTGATCGATAAACCGGTATCTGTTACCCTCCATAGAAGGCATTGACAAGACAGAGGATCGGCAAAGTTGCTATCCTATCTTTCTCCCACTGCCATTATAACGTGGACCTCACTATATTATGATGAACCTCCTTATGTATCATATCATCAAGTTTCTTTTTGCTATTTTTCCAGAACAATGCATCAAAGCCCTTATAAGCAAAGGTCTCGGATTGGCTATAGTAGCTGGTTCTTGCATGGGTAAGATAACATCAATTCCTTATTTTTAAAAATAAATAAAGATCGCAGTAAAACCTGCAGTGCGTTTACACCAAAGTTATTAACAAAATTTTAATAACTTATTGTAATGTAGCCGATTATTGACATGAATTTCACAATCCGAGAGCATCCATGTTTAAAAATTAGAAGTGTCGACGACGACTGTGAAAATTCATGACAAGTAAAATTGGACTGAAAAATGTATGCCTCTTGGCAGTCGGTTACGAGGACGGGACCTGGAACTATCTACAGCAGATAATCGGGCCCGGCTCTACCCCTCTGTTCCCAGACACCATTTTCCTGGTTCAGTGAGTTGCTAATATTATCAATTTTATAATTATATATTATTCATATTTTTTCATTGAAGGCAAATCCTGTATTATTCTATTGTTTGTTTAAAAAGTTTTCTTAATATTATTTTATTTAAGTTTCCAGTTTCTTTGAGTTACTTTTTAATTAAATCGATTATTTAGTTTTCCAATATTATCTGTTTTGTTTATCCTTTTAAATTATAGTTCCTTTTCTCATGAGTTATAGAGATCAATTTAACCTTTTCAAGTTAGATCAATTTAACCTCTCGCAAGCCAAGCGATTCCCCCATTATAAATTGTTACTATAATTACCAGCTCATTACCATAATGTCTGCTAATTTTATTAAGTCAACTTTGAATTAGGTAGTTGATCCTTCTCACAACCCTAAATTACCAGCTCAATACCATACCTAATATAACCCCCCAATTACACTAACAATTACCCCATTACATTATTCTTTAGATTTAACGGAACTTGACAAATACATATGTTCATCATGTGTATATAAGGTAGTTATGTTCAATCTAATAGGATCTATAAGGTTTAAGTTATTAACATTTTGTTGATAACTTTGGTGTAACCCAGCTTAAGCCTTGACTTATGCAGATTTAAAGCTTAAAGCTGGGTTTACACCAAAGTTATTAACAAAATGTTAATTACTTAATCCTCATAGATTCTATTAGATTGAACGGAACTTGACAAACACATATGTTCATCATGTGTATGATAAGTTATGTTAAATCTAATACAATCTATATGGATTAAGTTTTAACATTTTGTTAACATTTGGTGTAAACGCAGCTTTAGCTTCGGTAAATGAAGATTTGAAATTCATGTTTGATTTTGATTTTGCTGAACCTTGTAAAGTTACTAAGACCATGAATTTAGTTTGTTTTCGCCACACTGCACAAAAAGCAGCTGTTTTCCATTCCCTAACGTAAATCTGAAAGACATTGTTTGCAGACGACGCTCGTCTGACGTGAACAGGTTTCTTTCCGGCTAAGGCGAAAGAGTACCCTTTCCGGCCGCTAACATGGAACTAAGAAAGGTGAAAGAGAAATGGTCTTTAGCATTGGGAGCTAATGTACCAGCTATACCTGTAGTGTGTCGAAAAATATCGTACGCGACTCTCTCAGAAAGGTGTTTACGGTATTCAGATACCGTAACATATTCCCGGGTTCGGCAAGCCTCGCCCGGGAAACTATCCTCATACCGTAAACACTAACTTCTGTGCTTGTAGCGTAATAAACTATAGTGTTTATAGTTTCTTTTTTTAACTCAGCTGACAATGTAATTAGATAATATAAATCTGCTGTATTAAAGATTGTTTTTGTTTTTTGACTTACAGTATCTGCAATTCAACCATTGATCATGAAAATTTGTGGGAAATCGCTCAAGAATTGAATTTGTTGCTTTTATCTATAGTTGAATGTTTGTTTGGTTCATTAATTTCATCAATGCGAGCCATAAATATTTTTTTTGAAAGTATTCCAAAGTAGCCTATATCATTTGATTTAGATAAATAATTGTTGTTAATGTTGTTAGTCATATTTTCTCTATGATTCTAGTCACTATTTCATTGTATTGATTCTATTCCTTGATGAATCTTACTTGATTTCCTGTTACTAAACTTGACGATTGTTGTTTATTTCAGTGAAAGTGCCTCAAATACTGAAAATAATGCAGAACAAAAGTGCCGCGGGAGTTAGTTTCACAAGTGTCCTCTTCGACTTGTACGCCGTTGTGGCGGGCGTCGCATATGCCTATGCTAAGCAGTTTCCATTCAGGTAATTCATTTATTCATTTCTGAATCATCTCATTCACAGTACTCGTGGAAGCATAATAATTATAGGCCGGTTACAGAGCTCGACCGACCGTCAGTGCGTACGTCAGTCGCGCTTGTCTTGTACATAGATATTTCATGTATCCGTACAGAGCAGGACTGACGGCACGCATGCGCACGGTCAGTACCATGCGTTTTACACTGCTTACAAAGACCATCGGTCTCGGCTCTACCCCTCTGTTCCCAGACACCATTTTCCTGGTTCAGTGAGTTGCTAATATTATCAATTTTATAATTATATATTATTCATATTTTTTTCATTGAAGGCAAATCCTGTAATTATTCTATTGTTTGTTTAAAAAGTTTTCTTAATATTATTTTATTTAAGTTTCCAGTTTCATTTTGAGTTACTTTTTAATTAAATCGATTATTTAGTTTTCCAATATATTATCTGTTTTGTTTATCCTTTTAAATTATAGTTCCTTTTCTCATGAGTTATAGAGATCAATTTAACCTTTTCAAGTTAGATCAATTTAACCTCTCGCAAGCCAAGCGATTCCCCCATTATAAATTGTTACTATAATTACCAGCTCATTACCATAATGTCTAGCTAATTTTATTAAGTCAACTTTGAATTAGGTAGTTGATCTTTCTCACAACCCTAAATTACCAGCTCAATACCATACCTAAATAACCCCCCAATTACCACTAACAATTACCCCATTACATTATTCTTTAGATTTAACGGAACTTGACAAATACATATGTTCATCATGTGTATGATAAGTTATGTTCAATCTAATAGGATCTATAAGGTTTAAGTTATTAACATTTTGTTGATAACTTTGGTGTAAACCCAGCTTAAGCCTTGACTTATGCAGATTTAAAGCTTAAAGCTGGGTTTACACCAAAGTTATTAACAAAATGTTAATTACTTAATCCTCATAGATTCTATTAGATTGAACGGAACTTGACAAACACATATGTTCATCATGTGTATGATAAGTTATGTTAAATCTAATACAATCTATATGGATTAAGTTTTTAACATTTTGTTAAACATTTGGTGTAAACGCAGCTTTAGCTTCGGTAAATGAAGATTTGAAATTCATGTTTGATTTTTGATTTTGCTGAACCTTGTAAAGTTACTAAGACCATGAATTTAGTTTGTTTTCGCCACACTGCACAAAAAGCAGCTGTTTTCCATTCCCTACGTAAATCTGAAAGACATTGTTTGCAGACGACGCTCGTCTGACGTCAGAACAGGTTTCTTTCCGGCTAAGGCCGAAAAGAGTACCCTTTCCGGCCGCTAACATGGAACTAAGAAAGGTGAAAGAGAAATGGTCTTTAGCATTGGGAGCTAATGTACCAGCTATACCTGTAGTGTGTCGAAAAATATCGTACGCGACTCTCTCAGAAAGGTGTTTACGGTATTCAGATACCGTAACATATTCCCGGGTTCGGCAAGCCTCGCCCGGGAAACTATCCTCATACCGTAAACACTAACTTTCTGTGCTTGTAGCGTAATAAACTATAGTGTTTATAGTTTCTTTTTTTAACTCAGCTGACAATGTAATTAGATAATATAAATCTGCTGTATTAAAGATTGTTTTTGTTTTTTGACTTACAGTATCTGCAATTCAACCATTGATCATGAAAATTTTGTGGAAATCGCTCAAGAATTGAATTTGTTGCTTTTATCTATAGTTGAATGTTTGTTTGGTTCATTAATTTCATCAATGCGAGCCATAAATAGTATTTTTTTGAAAGTATTCCAAAGTAGCCTATATCATTTGATTTAGATAAATAATTGTTGTTAATGTTGTTAGTCATATTTTCTCTATGATTCTAGTCACTATTTCATTGTATTGATTCTATTCCTTGATGAATCTTACTTGATTTCCTGTTACTAAACTTGACGATTGTTGTTTATTTCAGTGAAAGTGCCTCAAATACTGAAAATAATGCAGAACAAAAGTGCCGCGGGAGTTAGTTTCACAAGTGTCCTCTTCGACTTGTACGCCGTTGTGGCGGGCGTCGCATATGCCTATGCTAAGCAGTTTCCATTCAGGTAATTCATTTATTCATTTCTGAATCATCTCATTCACAGTACTCGTGGAAGCATAATAATTATAGGCCGGTTACAGAGCTCGACCGACCGTCAGTGCGTACGTCAGTCGCGCTTGTCTTGTACATAGATATTTCATGTATCCGTACAGAGCAGGACTGACGGCACGCATGCGCACGGTCAGTACCATGCGTTTTACACTGCTTACAAAGACCATCGGTCTCGTGCGCATCCGTTCCATCGTTCGACTGACGCGCTATTGAAGCAAATAGAAGCGTTCACAATAGTTTTCAACTGATGTGCTAAATTAAATAGAATAATAAATGAATTCAATTAATAAAGAATACGTCATATTTGAAATCATTATTTTTTCATACATTCCTTCCATCATCTCTGACTTTCTTATTTTGAAAAATCATAAATTATCATTATTATCGACATTATCTAAGGCCTAGGTCATTATCTACATTTATTATCTAAGACTCATAGCTATTTTAAAGTAACTGCAAGTCTTTCCAATGGTGATACAGGAGCTCGAAATAAATAAAATAAATAAGTTTTGTAACCGGGCTCTGTAGCCAGCCATAGACCATATAGTTACTGTTATTGAATATTTATTTAATTATTCTTATCTCTAATTTTATAAATAAGAATATTATTTGCTAATGAAATGATTTCGCAATAAATTTTCAAATCTATACTATAATGAGGATTTCATGCAATGGCTTGAAAATTTAAAACACGGTTTTCGATGCTGGTAGCATCAACATTAAAATATGGTTTCTGATTCTGATACGGTTTCAGTTTCACTTTTTGTGTAGTTGAGAAGTTGATATTGTGGTAATTATTCATATTGAATGAAAAAGACTAAGAAGTTGACAAAAAAACACTGATTTATTGATAATTAGAAAGACCGGTTTCGGTTATTACACCATTGTCAATCTCTGATGAACTCTCAGAGATTCTATGCCAAAATAACGCCAAGATAAACTCTCAGGTTTATCAGAGCTTGACAATGGTGTAATAACCGAAACCGGTCTTTCTAATTATCAATAAATCAGTGGTTTTTTGACAACTTCTTATTCTTTTTCATTCAACGGTTTCAGTTTGTCTAGTTTTCACTTGATCAAGTATACATTTAGTTTTGTATTTTTTCAAACTGAATTTTCAATCCATCTAGATCTCAGTTTATTAAGTTCTCATTCCGTCAAGTTTTCAATTGATCGTTCAGTGTTGAACGAATGTCAGCTGATAGGCTGTGTTGTGCTAAAATGACAACTCCAGAAACCTCCTTGTGTATCTTTTCGGATGCAACACGTTGCTTTTGAGAAGATACAATTGACCATTACGTTGCTTATGGAAAGATACATTAAAGCTCTTTCTATATATTTTCGGATGCAACACGTTGCTCTTGAGAAGATACAATAGACCATTACGTTGCTTATGGAAAGATACATTAAAGCTCTTTCTATATCTTTTCGGATGCAACACGTTGCTTCGGAGAAGATACAAAAGAACATCTGTTGCTTATGGAAAGATACATTTTTAAAAATGTTTGATGTTTTTGAACGGGTAGTATTGTAGTCTAGTGGCCCTCCACCGATAGGCAAAGCTACAGAACCCGGACTGTACCTATTGCTTCTGTACAAATACAGAATATCGGGGAACCGAGCTTCGCTCGTTATTTTTATTTATTGATAAACAGAACACAATTCTCTCAAATGATCGTGTTCATATTTCACAGCTGGCTATAGGCCCTATGTCATCTTATGAATTTCGTGGATGCGATATTTTGATTTTTCACATACTCACTCGCTCACTCACTTTTTTACTATCCACAGCTGTTTCAGCAGAGGATGAATTATATTTTAATGTCGTTCTGCGAGTTTTCCCAAGGATGAGATCTAGTGCAATCGAATTTTTATATCATAAACCTAAATTCGTGAAAATTTCGTGAAAATCGTTGAAGCCGTTTTCGAGATCTGAAAACCTGTTCTTCCCACTTATAAATATTTTTTGCCACGCTGCACAGAAAGCAGCTGATTTCCAGTCCCTACGTAGATCTGAAAGACATTGTTTGCAGACGACACTTGTCTGACGTCAGAACAGGTTTCTTTCCGGCCTAGGCCGGAAAGAGTACCCTTTCCAGCCGCTAACATGGAACTAAGAAAGGTGATCAAAAAACTTTTCATTATTTTTGTTCATTATTCAATAATTAAACCATTTATAATAATATTATCTTATTGTCATTTGAAAGAATAAAAAAGTATAAATTGAATGTAAAAGACTAAGAAATTGTCAAAAAACCACTGATTTATTGATAATTAGAAAGACCGGTTTCGGTTATTACACCATTGTCAATCTCTGATAAACTATCAGAGATTTTACAATCAAAAATCAGAGATTTTACAGTTTAGAAAGACCGGTTTCGGTTATTACACCATTGTCAATCTCTGATAAACTATCAGAGATTTTACAATCAAAAATCAGAGATTTTACAGTTTATCAGAGATTGACAATGGTGTAATAACCGAAACCGGTCTTTCTAATTATCAATAAATCAGTGGTTTTTTGACGATTTCTTAGTCTTTTTCATTCAATATGAATAATTACCACAATATCAACTTCTCAACTACTCAAAAAAAAAAGTATGAACTCAACCTCCCACATAATTGAACATCATCTTTTAGGTTATTTAGACAAATCAGAATAAAAAATAAAAATACTTGGACAATTTCCTGATATTCAGATTACCTCAGATTTGCTAGAGCTATCACCTTCCACTTCTGCTTTCGGAAGTGCTGAGTAAACAACTATTCTCATATATATATATTGTTTATTTTTGTGTGTGGCGAAAATAGCGTTCGCACCACGGGCAAAAATGTTTTTCAGGCTCTCAATCTTTTCTAGTCCTCGGCCTACGGCCTCGGACTTGAAAACCGATCTCGAGCCGGAAAAATCTCATTTTCTGTTCTAGGTGCGAAATATACTATTGTTTGGTGACGCGTCCACTCTGGCCACCGGCAAAGATTGTTTGTCGAGCATAAAATTCGCCCAAACTATTTCAACAAACATGTTTGTCGAACATTTGTTCAGTGTGGACACGGCTTTATACTTGAATGAATGTTTGATTGCAGTGCCTGGGGCGACGCTCTGTTCCTGCTGATTCAGAGCACGATAATCACAGCTCTGGTGCTCGGATACAACTTCTCGCCGTCTGCAGCCGCCTCGTTTGTGGTGGCCTTTTGCGGGGTGCTGGTGGGTCTCATCGGGGGATTCACCAGTCTCGACGTTCTCTGGTCCATGCAGGCGGTTAGCGCGCCCATCATGTTTGTTGGCAAGGTCAGGATCATACCTTTTTTCACTAATTGATCATAAAATGGATATGCATATTACTGAAAAATTTACATTTGAATGAACTGACCTACAGAAGGTAACTGAGAATGATACAGATGGAATTAAATAGAGAATGCATTTATTCAAATGCTAATTAATATATAATTATTAGAGCTGCTATCCAGAGATTGTCAGTATGGTGTAAGGGTAAGCATTCCTGACCGGCAATTGGGAGGTACCGGGTTCGATTCCCGGGCTGGCAACTAATTTTTGGATAGTAGTTCTCATCGAATTTCCATCTAGCTTTTGACCCTGTTGTCAATTCTGCAGTAGCAGAAGTCTTCGGGGTGATTTGCAGCATTTATTTAGGATTTTCGTTGAATAATAATTATATTGTAACTGAGAATGTTGAAAATGTGTCAGAAAATAGTAGAGCGGCGAAAATTAGGTACCGTATATAATGTATTCATATTTGACCGAACGTTGTGAGGTCTATGTTTTAACTCCGATTTTCTTTTGTCTGTCTGTATGTAACGCGATTACGGCGAAACGCGTTGATAGTATTCGATGAGATTTGGTGGGAATATTCCTTTTTCAACTGCGCGTCGATGTATACACAAGGTTTTTTTGAAATTTTGCATTTTAAGGATAATATGAAAAAAAAAAGGAATTCCTCCATACTCTGATATCACCTTATCATCTACTCTGAATATAGGATTAATCAGACTATAGAATTATTCATCATAAATCAGCTGACAAGTGGATTACACAGATGTTCTGGAGAAGCCGTGTTGTTTTCTATAAGGCCTATAGTTTCAATCAAAGACCTTAAAGAATTATGCATCTTTAAGGTTTTTGGTTTCAATATGTTGTTTTGCAGTCATGGTATTATTATGCGTGCCCATCAGTATCAATATTCTCACATTTGAAAAAACTAATTTGATAGGTGATAGGTGAAAATAATCAAATGAACTAAATAATACTGAAGAAATTATAATATTTTTGATTGTAAAAAAATAATTTTCATTAGATGGAAAGATTATCACGGAACTGGATGAATTATATCATATGGAATTCTATTTCATAGCCCAGTCAATAAAGGTTTTTTCGATCCGAAAATTAAATAAAAGCTGAATCTTTTACCATCGATAGAACCCTCCCAGAGGGTCATTTTCCCAAAAGTCCCAAGAAATCCCCTTGGAGCTTTCCCCCCTAGCCCCCCTCAAAGTTGAAAATGCAGGTAATCACGGAAAATCAATTATCTCTGTACCCATTAATCGGAAACAGTTCTTTATATGCCATTCGATCGTTACATTATGTACTACAATATTAGTTATATTCATTTTTTCAATAAAATCAACAGTTTTCTTGATAAAATGATATATATGTAAAAATTTAGAGGGTTTGCGATTTGATTTTTTTGTTTTCTTCGATTAACATCAAAGCAAGTAGTTTTAAAGAAAAATGAGCCGAATAATTAATGTAGCCACTCTCATTGCAATCCATTGATGTATATTGTTATGTGTTTGCGATTCGATTTGACGCCGTGGAAGGGGAAACAGTCGACGCGGAACGGCGCGGCTGACTCGCTTAGCCATAGTAAACAGCAAACTGGAAATCAATTATCTCTGTAACCATTATCGGAAAAAATCAATAATATGTCATTCGATTCGTTAAATTAAGGATTACAATATTAGTCA
>NW_024094429.1:0-9996 GCF_014356525.2 Nilaparvata lugens
GAATGACCCTCTGGGAGGGTTCTATCGATGGTGGGAAATTCAGCTTTTATTTAATTTCGGATCGAAACTGCTTTTTTGGACCTTCATTGACTGGGCTATTAGCAACCACGGAAGCTGCGTCCTTGAAGTGTAACCACCATGGCTGGAGCACAAACCTATAAATCATTAGATTGATGTTCATTAAAGATTGAATATGAATTGAAAGAGCAATATATAGCAACATTTCTAATTTATCTGCTGCCATAACGTTTACGCAGCATAAAAATCCATAAATCATTTGGATTCAATCTAATAAATTTATAGGTTATTTTTATGCTCTAGTCACTATGGCTCTATACTCTGTCCAGACGGCGATGAGCGCTGAAAGATTAAGCCGACCCTCCACTACTCTACACAAACAAGCACAGTCTCCTTTTGTTGAATGAGTGAAGGGACGTCTGTCTACCTGTATACTACGTAGTATACATAGTATATCAATAGCAGATAGGCCCGGGCATATGAGTCTGCGCGTGGGGGAGCGGGGGTTCGCTTAATCTTCCAGCGCTCATCGCAGTCTGGACAGAGTATAACCATGCAGCTTTAGCCGCGCGTTTCAAGTCATTGATAAGGATTGCACTTTTAATTCTAAGGTGTGAATTAATTCTAATTTGTGACCCAAAACCTAACCAATTTCAAGATATCAGGCAAGTTATTATAAACTGTTTTGATGACGAGTCATAAATGCTCAATCTATCACAAGTTGCAGATTTCACACAGTATGTACATCAACTAGTCGCCTTTTTGCTGGTAGAGTAGCTTTTGAAGTTAGGACTGAGCACAATCTGCTCGTTTGGCCGGGAAGTAGGGATCCGCTCTCTCTGCAATATAAAGGAGGCGAGGAAATGTACTACACTGCCAGATGCCTTGTCCCTAATTGTACAGTAAATTGTATTTATTGGTGGATTATCGATTCCTATTCTATTCTTGTCCTTGCTGAGATCCAGAGAAAGCACTTTGAGATGAGTTTTCTGCATGTATGGAGAAGAGCTGATGCTGTCATATCTGAATTGACGGAACTGGCAGGCAGTGAGCCGCTACAGCAAGGATGCCTGGCAGTAGAGATACTTCCTGACTAAGCTATTTAATTTCTAATCAATTTGAACTCTTATAAAAGCTTATATATTTCTTTTTTTATCTCATTTACTATTTCCAATCAACTCCCCCAGACGGCACTTATTTGTGATGGCGGGGTAAAATGCCTGCAATGATTAGCTTTTTAAACCGTTTTATGGAATACTTGAATAAAGACCATTTATTATTTTATTTAAATAAGTAAATTATTCATACATTTTAAGACTCCAGTACTTACTTGTGTGTACTGGAGTACCCCAGATGGTTTTTTTGTGTGTGCTTTTGTTAGTTTTACTGCCTGAATATAAAATTCTCATTATCTTCTCTCAACATATTTCTCAGTATGCTAACATCGCATCAATTCTTGACACTTCAGCCATGCAGTCAATAGATGTTCAAACGCAAAGGTATGACTTTTGGGTCTAAATATTATATAAGTATTTTTTATTTCTTTCTCATTCCAGCTTTATGATATAGCCTACAATTGACTATTCAAGAAGTATTCTATTGAAAGAATTGAGCGATATTCAAGCAGAACAGGTCCGGTACCTTACACATGATACCGTATACCGTTTCTAGGAACCATAACCGTATTATTATAAACCGTATTAGGTACCGTATAACTGTGGTCCAGTACTATTGAATGAACAACACATCATATAGAATATAGAAAAATGTCTTTATTGATAAATTATACTGGATAGATAAACAATAACTATAAAAACGACTACAACTACTATCAATAAATTAAATCTGCATTATTACCCATAAAGTTTTCTATAATTAGTAGGTTCTAAACCTACCTAATTTGGTGATCTACTGGTACTTTTAGAATACATTTACAATAGGCTAATCAAATAGCTTTTAACTAACTAATGCTTTGTCTAACAAACATCTACTTGATCCACTGAGTATTGGACAATAATACAAATTAGCTAGGATTAAGGCATTTTTTTTCAGCAATGTTTAATAAAATTCAATTCAATTCTACCAAGTAGCTATGTTTTTTCCAAACAAGCTTCCAATATAGGCCTACATAAATAAAAGCAAAACCAGAATCAATCATTTTATTTTTTTATGAAGTCATTGTTGACATGTAAGGGACTTGAAGCAAACCTCAAATTTGTCATCTATCCACGCCTATTTTCTTACTCAATCCCTCGAAACTTAACATAAATGAGTCCTCACTAACTCTGGTCCCCACTTGAAAAAAATATTTTAATAAACAACTATATTATAAATATAGATACCATTGATAAGACTCCCAGATATAGCAAAGTAACTTAGGCTATAAGAAGATTCCGGAGTAGTTGTGAGGGTGATATTGTGGTAGTTATCTATACAACCACCATCTAGTATTTTTATTCGGTAACTTATGAATAATCTGATTAAAAGCTTCATCTACGTAGATATCAGAATCAATGCACTGGTTTTCCTCTCCTTTATGTCTGTAGTCCAATCCTTGATTCGTTCTCTCACAAAACTCTGACCTAACAAATTATTCAAATTGTTGACTTGTTGAAAACCAATGTTCATTACATTATTAAAATAGAAATAATAGTTCATGGTTTTTGCATTTCATGATCTAATAAAGCCTCTCATCCACGGTTTTTAAGATTCAAACTCAAAAATAATATAGGCTACCGTAATCACATCCTTTAAAAATCATATTTTTTATGATAGGCATAGAAAAAAAATCAAGTTAATATATCAATCATTGAAATTACCTTAATCTTGTATATTATATAGTAAATATTCAATAGGCCTAGACATATGATTTACAATCGCAATTATTGCAAATTTTATTTGGTGATATTCAATCTTTATATCTTAACAAATATTACAATGTTATGTAAGTTGAACATTTATTTGAATGAAATTAACAATAATAATAGTTGTAATAATTTAATTATTTTAATAATATATATATCCAGGGCCTAAAGAGGAGGACGCGGGTGACCGAAACTTTTGGAGGGCTTAGTTGATGAGGCTAAGTACCGACTGGGGTACGAGTGGCCACCGCAGTAATAGCCTACGGTAAGTAAGTAATAATATATATCATCACTCTGTTTTGACTGAAAGTACTTCTAATTTTTAATTATGTAGGCTAACATAGTTTCTTGTAAAAGTTACAGAATTGTAATAGCATGCCTTAAGAATAAGAGATGCTAAATTTGTAAGAAAAATTTTGATAGCCAAGATGAAAATTAAAAATTTAAGCTCATCATTTATTTTTTCCTTTGTAACTCTATTCATTCCCGAAGATGTAGGTGAGTAAGAGTACTAGAGACACTACCGGTATAATTATATCAACATAAAATTATAAAATTATTAGAGTTTACATTTGTTTGATCAGGAATTTGTGGAACTTTTCCATAATATTGGATGAACAGATACTGAACGGTTGTTGTGTTGTATAAACCCTATTTTTTTTTTTTGTATTGTTTTGACTGCCCTATATGTTAATTGTGATATTCTATTGACGGTAATAAAATTCTATTCTATTGTTAATTCCACATTATTCAAATCATTTTTTATATTTAATATATTTTATTTATAAATATACACTATTTATGTTTCTCTGATCTTTAACTAAATTCTCATTACACCTACCTGAAAAATCTGTGTGGTACACTCACTCAACTTTCCTTGCTCATTGAACTGTGAGCCTCTTCTTAAAGGAGAATAATTTAGAGGGATAACATAATGACGATTGGCGGCACATATTTGAAACTAGGATCAGACTACTGTATATATTGTATATAATTGTTTTCAGAGTTCATTTTCTTTGTGTAAATTCTGAAATTCGATTATTTTTTTAAAAGTCGTCAAAACAGCTGTTCTACAGATGAATATCTTGACTATGACTGTGTTCTTTTATAAACTGCTCTACCTACCTACCTCTGCCGAGAAGGAGGTACAAAGTCCATTTCTCAAGGATTGGGTGGACCCCATTAGTACCCAGGAAAAGACTCATGTCAGTTGATAGAGCTAATAATAACTATACAGGGTATGGATTTGAAAAAAATCGTTAGAGCCGTTTTTGAGAAAATCGTGAAAAACATGGTTTTTTAGTACCTAACTGACATTTTTCTCAAGAATATTACGGAGCTCCTGAAATTTTCTCAGGATTGAGACTCATGTCGGTTGAAAGGGCTTATAAATACTATCCCTGGTATAAATTTGAAGAAAATCGTTAGAGCCGTTTTTGAGAAAACCGTGAAAACATGGCTTTTTTAGTCATTATCCGCCATTTTTCCTCACAATATTACGGAGCTCCTGAAATTCCACAGAAATGAGATTCATGCAGTTGATAGGGCTTATGAATAGCTATCCATGGTATAAATTTGAAGAAAATCGTTGAAGCCGTTTTCGAGAAAACCGTGAAAAACATGTTTTTTAGTCATTATCCGCCATTTTTCTCAAGAATATTACGGAGCTCCTGAAATTTCGATGAAATGAGACTTATGCCAGTTGATAGGGCTTATAAATAGCTATCCATTGTAATATCGTTAGAGCCGTTTTTGAGAAAATCGTGAAAAACATGGTTTTTTTAGTACCTAACTGACATTTTTCCTCAGAATATTACGGAGTCTCCTGAAATTTTCTCAGGATTGAGACTCTGTCGGTGAAAGGGCTTATAAATAGCTATCCATGGTATAAATTTGAAGAAAATCGTTAGAGCCGTTTTTTGAGAAAACCGTGAAAAACATGGCTTTCTAGTCATTATCCGCCATTTTTCTCAACAATATTACGGAGCTCCTGAAATTTCCACAGAAATGAGATTCATGCCAGTTGATAGGGCTTATGAATAGCTATCCATGGTTTAAATTTGAAGAAATCGTTAGAGCCATTTTCGAGAAAAACGTGGTTTTTTAGTATTATCTGCCATTTTTTCCGCCATCTTGAATTGAATTTTATTGAATTTCTTATTGTCGGGTCCCCATGGTATAAGGACCTTAAGTTTAAAATTTCAAGTCATCGGTTAATTAGGAATGGAGTTATCGTGTTCACAGACATACACACATACACACACACACACACCACACACACACCACAACACACACACACACAACACACACACACACACACACACACACAGACCAATACCCAAAAAATCATGTTGTTTGGACTCAG
Organism: Nilaparvata lugens; assembly: GCF_014356525.2. NCBI lineage: Eukaryota > Metazoa > Arthropoda > Insecta > Hemiptera > Delphacidae > Nilaparvata > Nilaparvata lugens. The sequence goes on from NW_024094429.1 coordinate 5,248, forward strand.
GGGACCTTGAAACGTATAGAAAACTTGAAATCGGGGTACCTTTTTTTTTTGGAAAGCAATACTTTCCTTACCTATGGTAGTAGGGCAAGGAAAGTAAAAGGTTCAAACAAAAGTATTCTAAGTACTATATCAAATTTTATACTCTCCTTCTAATGGTAAGAAGAAGTACCATCGACATTGTGCAAGCAATTTGGATTATGAGAATAAGAATAGGTACTTTATTTCATTAAAGCAATATACATGCAATAGGAAACGTCAATAATATAACAAAAAGTCAATAACATCATAATCATTGATTGCAGATCAAATTCACTCGATTATTCCTACCACAGAAAAAAAGAATAATTTCTTTTTGAACACTACATACGCTAAATTCAAGCAATACGCTTTTTTATAAATTACTCTGATTAAGCAGATTTTACAAATCACACTGGCGCACAAGGAATCTTCCTTTTGCCGGTGTTTTGCTTCCACCTACTGTATACATGTGAACATAGATTAAATCTTCATTTAATCATTAAATTATCTTTAATATTATGAATAAGTTATCATTTCGTTATTATTTCTAATTGAATAAATTAACTTCCTTAATTTTTATGTATGTTTTTTAGTTATAAGTGCAGTAGCTTATAATATTAAGCTATTGCACTTATAATAATAAATATATTTTATTTTTTTGTAAATCTTTTTTGTATTTTGTTTTTGGCAAATAAATAAATTTAATTTTTTTATTTGTTCTCTCCTCCGTGTCCATCCCTATATGCGAGCATAAACATTTCTAGGTTTTTACCTATAAACATTACCGTACTGCTTGATTACTGTATAATACTTCATAAATATTTCTAAAGACCTTGCACTATACAAAACCCAGGTACAGTATTGTTGTTCTAAGTAGATGACAGCAAATTATTAATAGCATGAATAATTTTTGAATTTTTCAATAAAGCATTTTTGCATTAAACAAGTTAATAATGCATTTTGAACCCAATAGTCAGTTGAACAATTTAATTACCCAAACAAACGTGCGTCATAATTTTCTTAATTACGGTACCGGGTACTCTAATTAAAATTGGTTAAATTAAGTATGATTAATCCTGATAAATACTAGCAGTTAATCAAACAGCAGCAAGCGGTTATTAAGCAAACAAGCGCTGATGTAGGCCTACATCAAACAAATTCAAAATCTTACATTTTTTATGACGAGAAAGCCCATCAGTTATTCTTTCCTGTCATTCTTGTCTGCTTCTTTTTCCGCTCACCAGAATCTTTGACAAATGAAAGAAAAATAATGAGAAACTTATCACAACTTGCTAAAAATGTACCTTATATTATGAACACAATAAATAAGGATCTAAAAAAAAACGAAAATACTTAAACTGTTCTTTTTAATCGGTAGTTTTGATAATGTTTTACTAGCTATTGATTAACTAATTAGTCTCATGCAAGGTTGCACAATAAATCTCAGTGAAGACATTATCTGAGCATGGTCAAATCAGGTATGGTTTACAACTAGAACTCAGCATATTATGATTTCTATGGTAATGGTTAATATCGATAATTCCAGTGCACACATGTATTGACCGAGCTTTTAGTCCAGTCACTATATACATTGGTGCATGCAATTTATATTGTGATTCTGATTTTTTAATATATTATTTGGGTACATAAGAGAAGTCCAGAACCAATTTCTTCATGCAAAATTTCCTTGTGCTAGATACAGAATGGCCCAAAAACCTCGTAATTTCGGCTCATTTTCCAGTTTTCAGCTATTTCAGCTAAATCTCGTAATCGGACAGAAAAATTTTCTCTCGCCTTTTTTTAGATTATAAAATTCTGAATAAAATGAGATCATTCGGAACTCTCTATCTCCAATGAGTACTGAGTTATGATTTTTCAAAAATGAGTGAAATTTGATGCATGATTTTGAACAGCCTTGGCGAGTCAAGAAGAATGAAGTGTAGTACGATGAAATCTGAGCATTATGTCAAAAGTTGTGTTTGAAATTTTGATCCTTGAGGTGTCCTTAAGCGCGCCTCTCTACTAGGAAATACTGAAATGAAGTGCATCTGGTGATTCTCATAGAACATAATCTCATGAACTTATGTCATTGTGCGAAATATCAATGTGAGGACAATGTAGTTGCTGATGATGGTTAAAGCTGAAAATTATGTGTTTTTCACAATATTCAAGGATCATCGTTGTCAGGTGTACCTGGAAATCTATATGAGATAGAGCGCTCTACCTGATCTCAGATTGTACAGCAAAAAATACGCCCAGAGGGATTTTGAATTATACATCTAAATGGTAACAATCAAAAGATATTGTTGATCAATAACTAAAATTCTTCAAAATTGATTTTTTCTTCAAATTTCACTCATTTTTGAAAAATCATAGCTCAGTGCTCATTGGAGATAGAGAGTTCCGAATGATCTCATTTTATTAAGAATTTCATAATCTAAAAAAAAGGCGAGAGAAAATTTTTCTGTCCGATTACGAGATTTGGCAGAAATAGCTGAAAACTGGAAAATGAGCCGAAATTACGAAGTTTTTGGGCCATTCTGTATCTAGCACAAGGAAATTTTGCATGAAGAAATTGGTTCTGGACTTCTCTTATGTACCCAAATAATATATTTAAAGATCAGAACTACAATATAAATTGCAAGCACACCCCCTTTTTTATGTCTATAAGTTATTGACTGGACTATTTTGGGTAAACCTAAGGTTATTCGACTTAATTATGATTTGAAGTGTGAATGAAACAATTTGAAACTTGAGCGGCCACCTGCCGAAATAGCGGAGGTCACATTTTATAAAATTGCAGCTCCTACTAATTTCTAATCAAGCCACGGATCTGTAATAGTCCAGGCGAAGAATGCTGAAAACATGATTAGGTATGGTTCAAAATAGTTGCATCTTTTCGCTTACACTTTTACCATCTTTGAAACAATGCGTTCTATCGACATGACTAAACATAAAAAATTAAACATGATAAATTGCCTTCAAGTTTTGTCCAAGAGTAGAGCTCTGAAATATCTCTAATAGTTTTCAAGATATCCTGTCTTTATAGTGTAACATTTTCGAAGAAATAGTTTTTCATCCAACCAACATTGCAACTCTGCTCGTTCAGGGGCTCATAACTTTGCAATTATTAATCGAAAAACTAAATGCTAATCATCGGGTTGTGAAGCGTGTAGTTTCTCTCATAGAATTTATTACGGTATTTCATGGTTTCCTTCAATCAATTCTTATAGCAGCTCTAGTGTCAAATGTGATAGAAATCTTCAATTTCACAACAGGTGTCAAGTGATCTACCTATAATATTGTTGCAAAACTTAAGATTCCACACTAATCACCAGAATTGCTGTCAAGGGAAATCAACAATAGAATCCACCAATTGTAATGGATTTTTTTTAATTAGAATAAAAAATTTCGATAGCAGAAAGCGAACTATCCAAATTTTTTGGTTAACATCTAAGGGAGTCTGTGCTATTCTGCTATTATATAGTTGTGTCACTTCTACATAGTTGTGCCATATATATGTGCATTTTTTGCAACACAGCTAAGTATAGCTGCCCTCCCCATTGACCGCCAGACTTCAACATTGATAAAGACTCCAGATGCAAAAAAATCGTCAAGTTATTGCTAATTTTTGACGATCAAGAATTGCATCTCTGACTGTATGGCTCCAACTATAGCCTAACGGACGTCTAAATTTATTTCGCAGAATGCATGGCCTCTTATTATGGGGAGAGTCTATATTTCGCTCGTACCGGTACGGTACAGTTTATTCCTACCCCATAAGAGGCAATGCATACAGCTACGATCTAAAAAGATTCAGCGCTTCTGAGACGCTCGTATAGTTGGGGCCTATCTTGACGATACAGGAATATTTTATCTTGTTTAGTAATTTTGTGTCCAATTGCAATAAGCAAATTATAGCGTTCACCCCACTAGAATAGCATTGAAATATTATATTTCAATAATAATACACTGTCATCTTTGTAGACAGGTGCTTACTCTTATGACAGTAATAATATCTCACCACCTTCTCAATTTCGTGAAAAAGTATTTATGACAGTAAAAATAATCTCACCACCTGCTCAATTTCGTGAAGATTTTCTGTAAAGCCTGGTCAAAGCAAGGTTTAGTTGAAAGTCAATTAACTGTTCAGATAAGGAATGGGTGACTTCCGGATCTGGGCATCCAAAATTCGAATACGCTGGTAGCGTGTTAGATGAATTAGGTTTTAAATTTTCTATTAATTAATCATTTTAGAATTTTGCCATTGTAGTTGACAAAACGCCCACCTGGGCGTCCAGTTCCGGCAGATAGAGGCTTGTTTCGGGAAGGTCTCAGTTCCCCACGTGCCTATGTTGACCGTGAGGAACTGAAACAGGTGGCAAGTTGAGTCGCTCAGGTCTTAGAATCTCACGACATCACTTGAAGGTTATGTTTAATTATTTTTCAATGTAATTAGCCATGACTATATAACTAGAGCATGACAAGAAGAGAGAGAGGAGTATCTCTTCCTCTCCTTCTATCTATGACTAAATGTAATTGAGCATGACTAAATGTAATTAGCCATAACTATATTAACTAGAGCATGACAAGAGAGAGAGAGAGAGTATCATCTTCCTCTCCTTCTTCTTCTCCTTCTTCCTCCTCTTCTCCTTCTCCTTCTTCTTCTCCTTCTTCTTCTTCTCCTTCTTCTTCTCCTTCTTCTTCCTCTTCTTCTAGAGAGAGAGAGAG
>NW_024094430.1:0-9837 GCF_014356525.2 Nilaparvata lugens
TGACTATATAACTAGAGCATGACAAGAAGAGAGAGAGGAGTATCTCTTCCTCTCCTTCTATCTATGACTAAATGTAATTGAGCATGACTAAATGTAATTAGCCATAACTATATTAACTAGAGCATGACAAGAGAGAGAGAGAGAGTATCATCTTCCTCTCCTTCTTCTTCTCCTTCTTCCTCCTCTTCTCCTTCTCCTTCTTCTTCTCCTTCTTCTTCTTCTCCTTCTTCTTCTTCCTTCTTCTTCCTCTTCTTCTAGAGAGAGAGAGGTTCTTCTAAGGGGGCGGGAGAGGTGCGGGGAAGGTGCGGGGGGAGGGGGAAGGTGCGGGGGAAGGGGGGAAGGTAGGATGGGTGCGGGGGGAGGGGGGAGGGGAAAAGTCGCAAAAAAGTCTCGCAAAATCGTAAATAGGATCTACTCATGCATTCTACAAACATAACCTAGTTTACAAGTTCCACGTTAAGCCGTCGGTCCCGGCTGCCTAAAAAAAGCAGTCGTTAGGTCATGTCAGAGGCCCTGAAATTGATCAGTTGCGACCTGAAAACTCTGACACCAGACCTGAGCCAGCCAGGTCACTCGATATTATTATTATTATATACAAGTTCCAAATCAGGAATTTTGTGGAAGTTGACAAAACTTCCACCTGGAGCGCTAAAGGTGGCTTTTTGAAGCAGTTTTGCTGTTGTTATTTCGGAACTAGGAAACATACTCAACTGTAAAGAAAACATACGATTCCATTACAGTATAGTATGCTGTAATGAGAATCATATGTTTATTTGCTATACAATCAGCTATTTACCGGCTTTATTCCATGCATGTAAAATAGGTGATATTGAATGACTATGCCAAAAAGATTAATTGATCTAGATACATTTAGTTGATATACTTTTTTGTGAGTCACATATCACAGTTGTTACTGAATTTCTCTGAAATTCTATCCACTGATTTTGAAATGCTCGATTTAATTAAAGATGGATTCTTTTAATAAGCCAGTCATTAAATGAACAACTGACAATTGAGGACTTATTCAGAGATTTGAATTTGTTGTTTGGTTTGTATCGATTTGTATTGTTCAATCGATGATTATATTGGTTGTATGGATGTCTTATATTGGTAATTATTGTAGAGGAAATCGAAACAAATTGATATTCCAATACTACATTAAAAAACAAAAATGAAGAATCCTTTCCAATATCAATTAAGCAAGAATTATCTGACTTCATTCTTCTTCATTTATGAGTTCAACATTATTTAAGAAGTGTTTGTTTTTTAATTAATTAAGTTTGTTTTTCGGTGATTTTCCAAAATTATATTTTCAATATGTGAAAATTTCCTATTTTAGTTATAATAATGTGAAATATTTCTTCTATGTTTAGTTTTGATCACAAATTTGAACAAACTATATTTGAAAATCAATTTGATGATTTCAAACTATTTTCCTTGATATAATGACAAGCGATTGAAGCTGACATGCTATTGAAATTATTAGATAGTTTCTCTTCTATTCCACTAACAATGACGAACTGTCATTTAATAATTCTATTTGAGTTATTTTGACGTCACTATAGTCTAACGTTTTATAGTTTCCTCAATTTATGGAAGGTTGATGCTCCAAAAGTTTCCACTGTTGATCGAATCGAGGTTTTAGGGAAATTTGAAATACTGTGCAGTCTCCTATATGTTGATGATACTATAGTGAGGTCCACGTTTTATTGGCAGTGTTTGATTAGTTATGGTATTGCTATCCTTGTCTATCATTCAACAAAGGGGATAGCGCTATCTCTTTCTCGCTTTGCTCTGCTGCCAGATCGTCTTTTAACAATGTAGAATTAATAATTAATGAACAAATATCTTTCTTTATTATGAAAATTCATCATAAAATGATTGAAAAATATAATTTCTTGCTTATTAGAATATAATTGATTATTTTAAACGAGAATGAACAGTTACATCAATAAATCTGTATCAGCTACCGTCTATAGAAGGCATTGACGAGACAGAGGATCGACAACGTTGTTCTTCTATCTTCATCCACTGACATTATAACGTGGACCTCACTAATAATAATATAATAATAATAAATGCCTTTATTTATTTTCAAATACATTATAACAAATTAACTTTTGAAATAATAATTATTATGTAGGCTAATTACCCCATGGATTGAATCCGTCCGGGGGACGTGGACCTCACTATAGAATATGGGAAGATTGTTGAAATTGTTGGAGAAGGTTGGAAGAAATTTGAAATTTTGAAGTTCTCCATTATGTTGATGTTGATGATACTAGAAGTAGAAGATTGACGGGCATTGTTTGCGAGTGGAGGGGTAGATCTCGTTGGGGGGGATTTTGAGGGGGGTAAAAGTGTACAGTGAATTTGAGCTAATGGTAAAATCAAGACAATGTCTTGTCTGCAAAATTTTAAGAAGATAAGACATTGATCACTCAAACTGTCATCTGGAATGAGAAAGAGGCATTAGTAAGAAGTTTCAGAAAATCGATCACTTGGTACAGTCTGAGCCAACTGTCTTATATATATATTATATACTCATATATTAATATATACACCACATAGGTGTGTACAGACTTGGGCTGGCTCCTAACGGTAGGACATGCATGATACACATGACGTCATACATTGTTGCGTCATCACAGCGAGAGGCTTCCAGCAACTTTTTTTGAGGTTAGGTTTTTGTATCTCCGATTTTTTGTTGTTTAGATTTGTTCGACCTCTATTTGAGGTCGAATTATTTATCATTTTGAAGATGTTTGATAAGATATTTTGAGAAGATTTATCATTAGGTATTATTATAATTTGTAATTTTCCAGTGGTTTATTCATTCTTATTGGTTGTTGATGACAAAACATGCATGATTAACATGAGTGCATGCGTGATAAACAAGAATATATATGCATGTCCTACCGTTGGTGGCCAGCCTTAAGGTGCGTACAGATGTACGCGCCGCGAACATTAGCAATTCACTTTTAATCAGCTGATGCCAAGCTTTTTATATCTGTATCTTACCGTTTCTGTAAAAATACAGATATAGTCAGCTGATTAGAAGTGAATTGCTCATGTTCGCGGCATGTATATCTGTACGCACCTTTATGCGCCACGAACACGCGGATTTCACTTCTCATCAGATGAAGCTACTCTTATTATATCTGTTGTTATATACAGAGAAATACAGGGAAATATAGATTATATAATAAGCATAGCAACAACTGACGGAAATTGAAATACCCGGGTTCGTGGCGCATAAGTCTGTACGCTCCTACAGACTACTCATTTGAAAATTTGAGAAATGTATTAATTTTAAAAGAACTCAGGAATTGGAGACTGAAGGCAAGAGATCGTGATGGATGGAGGCGCAGTATTGAGGAGGCCAGGGCTCGATTTGGGCTGTAGCGCCATCGAAGAAGAAGAATTTATTTTTCCTCCACCTACTGTCAAAAGTACTTACTTTACTCCCTGAAACATGATACTAAAGTGTCACTTTTTTGCTCTCGGTACTAAAAAACAGAAAAACTCCCTAGGGAGTAAAAGTGACTCCATTTAAATAACATGGGAAGCATCTCTATTTTAAAAACGTACATTTGGAATAGGTCAGAAGGTCTAAGCTCAGATGAGGAAGCATATAGAGTAGTCATTAACCAACTAAATTCAATACCTCAACCAGACATTTGATCGATTTATAAAATTTATGTTGTGTATGCTGAAATTATTATTACAAACTTTATATCACTATACTAAAAAAATGTGTAATTTTCTTTTATTCCATGTTATTAAAAATATCAGCCAACGAATATTACTTATTAACTAATCAAATGTTCAAGAGGAGTTCAAGAGCTTTTGGTGGTTGAAGTATTTTATACCACGGAAGAGTTTGTGTGTAGGGAGGGTTCCCTTATGTGATTTTATTCTTTCTTTTTATTTTTTTGTGTTACCGTTGTAACATATTAAATCTGGGTAGATAAAAAGCCCTAACAGAAATAGTAATAGGTCTAAAAATAAAGTAATGGCTAATATCGCCAAATAGATAATAACTAAGATTAGATAGCATCAGCTTATTCTGGCTAAATGGTACAAGAACCTAAAAGGATTTGAAGGAAGTTTATTGCTCATAAATAGATTATTATATAAAATATTTGAAGATTGAGGTTATGTACATGTATTCACGGATCGGTGACCTAGAGATCGATCAAACCGAAGAACGTAGAATCTGACCAAAACCCCTTGGCAGAGCTTTATTGCAATCGGATGGTGTGCAATGTGAAAAAACACCTGTCCACGTGGCTATTATTAGGTAGCATGGAATTAATATTAATGTATAGAATATTAACTAGCATGCAAAGAGCATAAATAAAAAACCAAATAAAATAATTTAATGTATTCAGGAAATAAGAGTTACCAGGCGCATGAATACCGAATAAAATTTGCATGCACCAATAGTAAAACGGCAGTTAATAGGCGGCAACTGTAGGCCAATTCAAAAATATTTATATATATTTATATAATGTACTAGATTTGTGTTAAAAATTTGTGTAATCTATGTTATCGATAGGGCTCGAATGCAAAGAAATTATTAATCATATAATCTAAGCAATATTTTGGTATTTTTTGTAAGATCTATTTGAACTTAATGGCGGAGGATTGAGATATTTAAATTTTATGCTAATTTGAAAGTCGGAAAGAGGATCTGTAAAACTGAAAAGGAAGAACCAGCACTCGCCAGCCAGATGCCACCATAAGAGGACCCCAAATATTTTAGAGCGAAGTACCTTATTAATAATTTTGTAAAAATTAAAGTTAAAGTAATTATTAAATTTCTTAAAAGACTTCGTGATGCTATTGTGAAGCAGAAGTCATTTTTCATTTTAATTAAATTTATAACCCCTTGGAGGAGACGATTCCGGCTACCATATTCCCGGACCACATGGAGTTGGATCGACATCGGCGGCTTACAAGAGATTTTCGACACGTGAGTGATTAAAATTTGAATTAGTGATGGGCGCCCTAGTGCTTCGAATTAATCTGATGATCAAAGCTAGCTCGCCGAAAGGGTTATTATAATTGAGAAATTAATAAGAGTAATACTTGCGCAAGTAAAATTAGTATTAAGGTATTTATTTGAAAGAAAAATATAGATCAATATTTTAGAAATTTCTATTAAATCAAAGAAGTACGAAATCTAGGCTATTAAAACATATGCATATAATATTTAATTTTTTGCAATACAATTTGCGATAATTTATCATAGTTCTATTCACTAGATGAATGGCTCTACCTATTCCGTCAGTGCCGAATCTTGCACCCTGAGATGAAAATATATATTCGATACAAATAAATCTACTAAATACTAGAGATTTTAATATATATATATATTTGGATTATTAGTGGCTAATTTATCAAGCTGATCTTAGAGCACATATTTTTGATTGAATTATCCAAGTCGACAAGTATTAGCAAGTGCATGTCGCAGCTACATGCAAAAGAATGCATATGATTTTAAGATAAAGGCACATGGTAATGATTCGTGCCATAAATCTAGAATATAAAGTTTAGCCTGTGATATTTTGCTGATATAAATTATTGTTCTATTTTTATATTATATTTTTTATCGCTCTATATATATATTTTTTGCCTCGATTGATCTTTGCATTATTTGTGTAATATATGTATGAAACTTTCATGGTGTGCAATTTATTTTTTATTCCTCAACACTATAGTATAAATATCATTTATATATATATTTATTATTTATTGAATTACAAGAGTTATAGGAGAAGCCCATATCTAGGCCTATCAAGATTTTTTAAGACTGAATACTATTAGAAAAACCACGACCTAATTATATTAAATCTCATGCTTTACCGACTGATGCCAAGCAGGAGGCTAATCGTTATTTAATATAAAGAATAACGTGACACAAAGACATGTCGCCCAACGTGATAGGCCACGGATATGAATAAAGACATGCCGTACCAACGTGGGACTGATGATGAGAGCCAAGCTCATCGAATAATTATTTGAAATTAAGTCAATAACCATATTGAAAATTATAGATAACTTATACGAGTATGAGAAAACTGGTGAAGTAAAATTTGTATTACTTTTTGGGGAATCAATAGCTTTAAATAAAGAGAAATTATATGTTTTAAAGAAAATTTTTTATTATTGTTATTGTAAAAAAGAAAATATTTTATAGAGAGAGCTATTATATTTTATAGGCCTAAACTGCTAGTCAGAAATCAATGAATAGTATTATTATATTATTAGAGCTTAAGTAATAAATAGGTTACCTGGCTTGTAATGTCCATAGGCCTATCCTCATTTGTGTCCTTATTAATGCCTTGTTGGCCAAAACTTTCACTTTTTTAACAAACACTTGACACTTAATCCATTTTTAAAATATGAGTCTCTTTTCGTCCACGCAAAGTAAGGTAGCAGCACACTGCAGACGGCGATAGTAGCGGAGATCGACGCTGAGGGGGGCGCGATGGAGTCCAACGCCCAGATCTCTTCAATCACCGCCAAGAATCCTGTGAACAGTAATAAACCGTTAAATGTCTCCCAAGAAGCAATAAGAAGGGCTCTAGTAGAGGGGATGATCAAGTCATTTTCTAATAGTTTAGAAAAAACAATGACCATGGTAATGAAGGACTTGAAGGCGGAAATGAAGGAAATGCGGGAATCATTGAAGGATACATCGGTAAGAACGGGTAAGGAAACTGCAGACACAATACCAATCTACCGCTGAAAATCAAGAACTAATTACAACCGATTTAACAGCAAAAATAGATACTGTCACTTGTGAGTTAAACGAAAGAATAGATACCTACCAGCACAAAACACTTCGCAAATTCATGAAATAGCTCACCCAAATTCTGATATAAATCAAAACACAGAAACCTGTAAAGCTTTAAACGGAACTCTACTAATTCAAAATCCACTCTGACTCAATTAAATCAGAAATAAACGCAAATAAAATTACACATAATAGTCAATGGCAGATAACACAGGAAAAAATAACAGCATTAGAAAATCATATTCAACAACGACCTCAAGGGATTCAAACAGACAACCTCAACGTACATAGTATATACAAGGACTAGGAAAATTTGATAATACTGATCGCCATTTGCACCTCAACCATTCATTGATCAGATAAAATTAGTACAACTCTCGCACCTACCTCTTGGAATTTTTGGCGTCTTCGTTTGACTAATTTATTGATTGGCGAACCCCTGATGTTCTTTCGGAGTAGAGCCCATGAATTTACATCATTGGATGAGTTTGTCGCTGTCTTCCTGAACAGTATTGGAGCAGAAGTAAACAGTTGGACGTGCTAGCGGACATATATCATGCGATTTCAACCCTAACTTAGACGGTGCATGTACCACTTTCGTCACTGCCCTACAGTTTAAAAATTCTCAATTGAGCGAGCCCATTAATGAATCGGCATTAGCAAGTATTATTTTAAAGAAGCTACCGTATCCAGTTAGAATGGCACTCGCCACACAACCCATTACTGATTGTAACAGCTGATAAATCATTTATAGGCATACAGTCTGCAATGGCAATATCAAACCACCGCTCAGACCAGAGATACGCATCAAATCAGCATAATTCAAAATTTAATCCGCATAACAGCCAAAATTATGAACCGGTATCATATGATCGCTACCGATCTGCTCCTCAATTTGAACGCCGCTATGAGCACAGGCAAAATGTAATTGGAATAATGAAAAATTTCAAAATCGTACAACCAACCACTATGCCCAGCAGAGCAATCGTAGAATCACTATGATGGCCGTGATCGATTAAACTCACATATAATCCACACAAAACAGTTACAACAGAAATTATAAACACCACCTCAACAAGTAAGTACAAATTATACAAGCACATGCAATAGGTTTGAATCAACAAAAAACCCGAACCCAACACCCAACGACCCGCCACCAGAACCTACAGAAAACACAGCTAATAACCAGGACTATATGATACCCCCAATATCCAACCACAAAAAACCGCTGCCCAACATGCAATTAAAGCCAGCCGCAAGCATCAGCCTCTATTAAGTTTCCTGTTCCCCACCGAAGAGCAACCTGCCACCGAAGAATCACTGCTAAAAATAAACAGTTGCCAGGAGGAGACCGCCACCATACTACCTGTTTCGACCACCACCATGCATCTGCACACAGAGCCTACACCCGCGCATCATATCACCACACGGCGAACCAAGGACCCCATGGAAGAACGAGAGGACAGCATACAGGATAGAAAGAGAAACATGCACCGCAAGGCCGGAGACGGAAGCGCCCGAGACACCCAGCCGACATCAGGACGAGGAGACGGCATTCGGGAGAACATGCATCGCAAGGCCCGGAGGCGGAAGAAACGGAGGAACCGCGCGCGCGATGGAGGCCGCATGCACGTTCAAACGCCCGAAGAGGACACCGGACCGTCACCGAGGAGGACAGGAGCGGACCGACAACCTGCATCCGCGGCACATTCGTTTTAAAGAAGATGATCAACGATGTGACCAGAAGAATAGGCCAAAAATGGATTAAAAACGGAACTGATAGGAATACTATTATGGATTTATGCCGGGAAAATAATGGAGTGGACTACTTATTGGACACTGAATAATGGAAGTGGTTAGAAGAATGAAAGAAATAAGGAATAATGTCATAAAATGGAAGTATCTGGATATTATGCTATTGAAAATGATAAATGTTTTGTTATGGTGTTTAATGTTTGTAATAATGGCTGTGATATTAATAAAATACTGTGTTGCAGATATGATGGAAAATATTATATTGTTATTATTGAAAGAATTTATTATTGATAATTGGAAAGTTAATATTATAAAAATAGTTATTGTTGTGAGCCTACTATTTATAATGAACCGAGATCAAGAATATTAAATGATAATGAAAGGAAGGATGAGTTAAGAGTACGATTGATTGGAAAAAGAAGGGATTAAAAGGAATTATCAAAAGAAGTAAGGAATGTTTAAAAAGGTATACAAGATACCGGGGTTTCATATTCATGATGAAAAAATTATCAATTAGGACAGCCTCAACAAACAACCGGACAGCAGACAACCGAACGGCCTACAGCAGTATAGCTACAAGCAGGAAGCCAAAGATACGGGAAAAACAACAACAATTTACATGCAACATCACAGAATTTGAAATAAATATGATAAGAAATCAAGGAAAACATTATATCAAACCGATTACTAACCTTCCTTAATAAATTAATATTGGTATAGGACCTCGTGGCAACAATCCATGTTCTAATTCCTTCCAGCCGTTAGAAGCCTGCAATAAGGAAAAGAACAATTTTTAAATATGTAATTAAATTATATACATCAGATAAAAAAGGACACAAGCGGGGATAATAAAATTAAAATTTGTTAATTACCTTTTTAAGAGAAAAATGAGCAGTTAGGTTAGTTATGAAAGTCGATAGCAAATTCTGATGTAACATGTAGCACTATGAAATGTAGAACAGCGACCAGCTGACCAAAGCCACCCAAATCAAATGATGTAATGTCTGTTGAACATATGTTTATAAAAGAAGTACTGTACCCAAAGAGTTTATTTATTATTGTTATTTATTATATTTATTAATGTCGATATATTTATTTATATGTTTTTATATTTATTACTTTTAATTATGCCACGTTTGTTACCTGAAAAAGACTTAAAGTGAATACAAGTTACCAAAAACCAAAGAGCCATTAGCAGAAGAAAAGTATTGTACCTGATGTATAGAAAATTATTTATATTAAGACCTAAGAAATACTATAAGATATAAGCCCAAAGT
>NW_024094431.1:5000-8016 GCF_014356525.2 Nilaparvata lugens
GATTATTCAGAGTAAAACAAGGTGGACGACTCTCGAATTGAAGGAAATAAGGGCGGAGTTCACCAAGGGTAGTGTTCTTGGACCAGTTCTTTATGTGCTGTACACAAGCGATCTTCCTGAATGGATGCAGTGACAATAGCTACTTTTGATGATACTGCAATACTGGCAGAAGGGGAAACGTACAAGAAGCAGCCACAAAACTACAGAATGCTAGCAACAGATTCAGTGACTGGACCAAAAAATGGAGAATTCGATTAAATGAGATGAAGTCTATTCATATCAACTTCACAAGCAAAATTATCAATGACCCGATTCGAATAAATCTGAATGGGAATGTAGTACCACACAGCAACACAGCAAAATACCTTGGAATGACTCTTGATGCCAAGTTGAAATGGAAGAGCATATCAAGATGAAAAGAACATAATCTTTTAGGGTATTGACCAATTGAAAGCCACCCAAACCCAGCTAAGTACTGCGTTTACCACTAAACTTGGTGATGATTTTGAAACTACTTGAAACTATTAAAAACAATTATTTTTCGACATGTTAGTCCATTATCAAAATTTGGGAACAGAACGTTTTGGGCCATGCATGTGTTCTTTCCCGATCATATTTATGTGATTTGTAATATTGTATCCACTGAAAATGAAAAAATAAAGATACTTGGGACAATTTCCTGATATTTAGACTACCTCAGATTTGCTAGAGTTATGACCTTTCCGTTTTGTGCCTAATAAACAATTATCCTCATATATATATTGTGATGAAACTTTTGAATAAATCTCATGAAAGGAGAGAATCAACCAGAAAAATTGTAATTACCCTTATAGAATGAAAGATCTGCTAAACGAATAGTTAGCGACCGAGCGATAAAGCTTCCTTATCAACAGCTGAGTATCAGATAAGAGTACCGTTCTGTACTACACATTTTTCCAGAAAATTATTTAATAAAATTATAATTATTTTGCAAATTGAGTTCGAACCATTTATAAATTGCTCATTGAATTTTGGAGGTTACACTTTTGTTTACTATTGATCAGATGTTTTGTAGCAGCTCAAACACAGCTGACTGACTTATATGCTAGTGCATGTACACTGTATAGAGGAACTCTATCTAGAGAATTAAGCATTTAAAGAATTATACAAATTAGATTATTATTGTAATTAGAGGAATTATATTTTACTGCTTGCCACTGATGTCATGCCTACGTCATGATCATTCTACCAATGGCAAATTTTCATGTAAATTAATTACACAGAGATTCTCAGAGAAAAGGTTCTAGCCCAAAGTTTAGAAGAAGACACGGCACTTCCCTTTTGAAATCCTCACCGTTAAGACCTGTTGAAAGTTACCAAAGACCTATTTGTGAAATTTTGTTTGATTTTATATGTTTTATCTGTGAGCCAATATTTTAGGCTATTTTATTTGTTATTTGTAAAATTATTTCATCAATCGATAATTCGAGAATTTCAAGTTTAATTATTCCCTGATTTAATTGGTGAAGGAGATATTTAATTAAAAATTCCACACGTGCTGAAACCGAAGCCTGGACCCGCCGCCGATCAAACAATTCTGATCTAAAGGAAAAACCACGACCACCAAGGAGTTTCACATGAGTTTTAAAATTCGGGGCCCCAATCTTCGCTTCGAAATAAAATACAGTGCAGAAAATATAAAATTTTCTTCGTTAAATTAATGGCCATGCCGACAAGCGCTTATATCCATTAAAATCTTAGATTTTATTCAATATAGAATTTATAAGAACTTGTAGTTGATTAACTATCCTCCGCTGCCAGAACCACGACCCCGAGCAATTTTGAAGTCTTTTATAATTTATTTTCACCATTTTTTCACAAACTGTTAAATTTATCAATCATGAAATTCTGTTGAATCATGCATGGTGTCATGCGAGTATAAGGAAACTTCTGATCATTTTATTAATGTTAAACTATTTTCAGTCTGTAATTCAAGCTTTATATCTGCACTGTCAAACTATATATTTTATTATATTATATTTCAATTTTGTCAATTCGTCTTCTGAGTTCGATTATTTCTTAAGCCTGTCAATTATTGTGTCTGATACGTTCTATATTATCAAGAACCGATCAAATACGACCATTGAAATAATTGAATCAATCTGGATATTGGAACAGATCTAAGTGGATGTAGTTGTGGGGTCAGATCGAGATTATTTATTCTCTGTCCTTACCTGCTCATATATCAGCTTTTATCTGTTACCAACTTCGACTTAGGAGCGAATTCATCGACTGTATAGCAGATGCAGCTGGAGATCATTTCCCACAATAGAGCATAGACTCTGTTCTCGAAATATATTCCGAACGATATCTGGTCCTAGTACCCTATCTTAATCCTTCGGAACTTATTAGAGACGCAGTCCCGTAAATATCTACATCGGGATTTTTGCTCGACCTGTATGATTTTATATGTTGTTTCATCACAGGTAAAAGTTTTAAAATATACGTATTCAGTGTTTAGCAACAGCTACACTGCTGTTAAAAATTTTTATCATTATACAATCTGTCATAAGAAGAATCAAGGGTGAGCGAGACACAGTGTTTATGCCTCCCGCGATTCGGACGATTGTATCGAATCTTGCAGTGAATCAATCAGTATGGTATTCAGTTAGCGTCCACGCACGCATTTTCAAAATTTATAACCTCAATACTGGTGACTTAGTACAAGATTCATTATACGTGTGTGAGGCGTTTAAAATACCGCTTTACACGATTTGGCTAGTAACGTGGGGCTATTTGTACTCCACATCAGATTCATTATATGTGTATTGACCTATCCTTGGAGGCGAGAGTAACTCCCCCAGGAAGAGCTTTACAATATATAATTATATATTATATTGTGTTATTTTTTGTGTGGCGAAAAATAGCGTTCGAACCTCGGGCAAAAATGTGTTTCCGGCTCTCAATCTTTTCTAGTCCTCGGACTTGAAAACCGATTCCGAGACGAACTATCATCTATGTGTAACCTTATCTAGAT
>NW_024094432.1:0-9231 GCF_014356525.2 Nilaparvata lugens
TGTAACCTTATCTAGATTTGAGAGAGGAATAGTACAAGGTTACCTCATTTTTTTCTCTCCTATCTTTTTGATGATGTACTTATTGTATGAATCAATAAAGTACTGTTGATTAATAAAATTGTGTCTAGCAGATTCATTACGATTCAATATAAGATTTCAACCAATATGAATACTCTTTACCTTATAATATAATCTATTACCTTACCTTATATATAAGTGGTAATATCATATATCAATATGATATCTTAACCTTATCTAGATTTGGAGAGGAATAGTACAAGTTACCTTATTTTTTCTCTCCCCATCTTTTTGATGAGTACTTATTGTATGAATCAATAAAGTACTGGTGAATCAAAAGAATTGTGCTAGCAGATTCATTACAGATCTCAATTATTACAGATTTCAACCAATATGAATATCTTTCACCTTATGAATATAAGTCTAATTACCTTCCTTATGATATATAATATATAATTGGTAATATTATATTACCAATATGAATATCTTAACCTTATCTAGATTTGGGAGAGAATAGTACAAGGTTACCTTATTTTTCCTCTCCCTATCGTTTTGATGATGTACTTATTGTATGATATAAAGTACAGGAGGTGATCAAAAAATTGGCTAGCAGATTCATTACAGATCTCACCCAATATCTTCACCTTATGAATATTAGTCTAATTACCTTACTTTATGAACATATATATATATATATAATATATATATATATATATATATATATATATATATATAATTGGTAATATCTATTTACCAATATGAATATCTTAACCTTTTCTAGATTTGGAGAGGAATAGTACAAGTTACCTTATTTTTTCTCTCCCTATCTTTGATGATGTACTTATTGTATGAATCAATAAAGTACTGGTGAATCAAAGAAATTGTGCTAGCAGATTCATTACAGATCTCAATTACAGATTTCAACCAATATGAATATCTTTCACAACATCACATCCGCAACAACACAGGAAATGGAGGGAATTATTGAAAAACGGCTCTGATTTTGGAGCTTGACTATATAATATTAGTGATCCTCATCTCAAACTGGCAATATTCCTAATAAATAACATCAACCAATATGAATATCTTTTACCTTATGAATATAAGTCTAATTACCTTACCATATTACCAATATGAATATCTCAACCTTATCTAGATTTGGGAGAGGAATAGTACAAGTTACCTTATTTTTTCTCTCCCCATCTTTTGATGACTTATTGTATGAATCATAAGTACTGGTGAATCAAAAAATGTGCTAGCGATTCATTACAGATCTCAATTACAGATTTCAACCAATATGAATATCTTTTACCTTATGAATATTAGTCTATTTACCTTACCTTATGAATATATATATATATATAATTGGTAATATCATATTACCAATATGAATATCTAACCTTATCTAGATTTGTGAGAGGAATAGTACAAGTTTACTTATTTTTTCTCTCCCCATCTTTTTGATGATGTACTTATTGTATCATTCAATAAAGTACTGGTGAATTAAAAAAATTGTGCTAGAGATTCATTACAGATCTCAATTACAGATCATCATCATCTTACGTACAAGGATTAGGTTAATGCCAGTTCCGACTTACAAACAGCTTATTATATCTATATTTCAATTACAAAATCACGCTATAATATATACAAGTAGTGTATTTATTGCCATCTCTTCCGTGGCCGACCAATAGATCTTTTCCCTGCCGGTTTATAATTAATATCTGTAGTGGAAGCCTTTCTGCCGGCATTCTTTCCCATGGTCTTTTCCACTGCTTCCGGTATTGTGTGATTTTTTCCAACAAGCGTAAATTCGTAGCTCTGCTCGGATATCATCGTTTCTGTGTTGTCCCTTCTATCGCAGCCCTTGGTTCTCCGGAGAATCGCATCTCCGCCGCCTGCACTCTACTCTCTAGGGTTTATTGTAACCCACGACTCACTTCCGTAGAGGAGGACTGGAGCAGCCATTATTCTATAAAATTTCATTATAGTTTCTCTCCTTGCTTGCTTCCCCAAGGTTCTGCTAATATTGCCACATACCACTTGAAATTTTCTAATCTTTTTTTCGATATCCAAATCTTCACTATAACTGATGTCGCATCCTAAATATGTATATTTCGACACTTGTTCTAGAACTTTGTTGTCAATCACAATCTTTGACCAGGTTGGATGTTTACCTGTGAAAGCCATAATTTTTGTCTTGTCTATTGATATTTTAAAATGTACTCTTTACAACTTTCGTTAAGAACATAAACTGATTTTTGGAGGTCATTTTCACTGTCTTGAATAATCCACAAGTCCAGCAAACATAATGCATTCCTAAAGTAGTTTAATTCCTAAAGTAGAGTAGCTTTAGGAATAAACTAACAAATGACGAGTACCTGAATGCATTATTGTTTGCTGATGACTTGTGGATTATTCAAGACAGTGAAAATGACCTCCAAAATCAGTTTATGTCAATACAGATTTCAACCAATATGAATATCTTTCACAAATCACATCCGCAACAACACAGGAAATGGAGGAAATTATTGAAAAACGGCTCTGATTTTGGAGCTTGACTATATAATTATTGTGATACTAATCTCAAATTGGCAAACATTCCTAATAAATAACATCAACGCTTGAGTTAGACCTAATAATATATTTATTGATTTATTCATACTAACTCAATAAACAATATATTAATTATATATATATATGTAAAAGAATTAACCGGGTACATCCGTTTTGTTTTGACTTACTTGAGTCTGACGTTTCGTCGCCATCGCAGAAGACATCTTCAAGAAGACTCAAATAAGTCAAACAACGGATTACCGGTTTAATTCTTTTACATATAATATATCCATCCGCGAAACACTCAAATGTAATATATATATATTCCATATATATATATATATATAATGATGACAGTCTGAAAACATTCTCCACTTATTGCAATGAATTGTCGATAATCAGGATGACATGCTAGTTTTGTTCGACTAACAGTTTCTCCGATTTTCAACAAGAGATCAATTACCCCGATAAAGGGGACATGACACAATTTCTCTAAGCATTGTTGTGTAGGGACAAATAAGATAATTAAGCGATATAACAAGCGCCAAATTTGAACGTAGATAAAAGTTGGAGAGTTTAGCCATTGTTCCAATAATTAAATTTAGGAACAAATGAAACAAAGCTCTGTTCGCAGCGTTGAAAGTCATTCAGGTTTCAGCTGCAATCTGAGCACGAGACAAACTTGTTAACTCATTTTGAATTTTGACTTTTATCGATGGTGATTCATTCTATTTGAACTTTTTCTCAGAAAGGAAATAAGTTACTAATCGAACGGAATACCGTTGCAATTAAATCCTTTAAAAAATCAATGTATTATTTGAATATCCATTATCAAGTGTATATTAGTGGGTCGATGTCAAACGCGGCAAACGACAGAAGAGTCCTGCGACAGTTGAGACCAGCGACGAAGAGACGTGCGACATTCGAGGCCAGCGACGATAGAGGACTCCTGTAAAGAGGCCTCAAATGTCGCCTGCGTTAGGCGACAGTAGAGGACTCTTCAATGTTCGTACACTCCCGACCGTAGAGGACTGAAAACAGTTCTCTACTGTCGCATGCCTCGAATGTCGTCGGTCTCGACTGTCGCGCCCCACATATTACTTATATAGTATTCATCATACAGATATTTTTTCATTAATGTAATTAGCATCTAATCCCCAGCATCTAGTTCCCATTGACTTTCAGTTCCATGTTTCACGTTGAAATGACATAGATCAGCTGAAACTGATTCTCCACATGGAAATTCAGTGGATACTTTGATAAAAGAATAGATCCCATTTTCATGGATGTGAATCCAAGGTATATTCATCGATGTTGAACAGAGTGAGTCATATGTATGGGAACCCTTCAATAAGTTGGAGACTGTTGTAGATATAATACTGTAACTTCAGAATAAGTTATCGGTCAAATACTCTACCTTTTGACGTACAGCTGATTTCAAACCCTCATAAGGGGGTGACTCAGGGGGTGTAACTCGAATATTTTAAATGTAACACCCATTTGTGGTACATGTTAAATTTATCAATTATTTCTTTAAAAACTCAAACTTCAATCAGCCGCCATTTTTGATAAAAGTATCATAGAACATTTTATTGATGTCATCTTTCTTGTTTTGAGAAGGCCTTTGAAATGATGTACCATACAATGGGTGTTTACATTTTAATATTCGAGTTACAACCCCTCATTTCTTTGAGATATTCTCTCCAATTTTCAATTATTTCATACAAACTATGCATCTCTTATGTAATATATAACATTATAAGACAAAGATTACTTACCTTTTACTGGAAGCAACTGATTAATTGGAATAGTGATAAAGATGACATACCTGTAAAAGAAGAAACATTTTTGAGCTACATATCCAATTTGAACACGCATACTTTTCAACTTTTTCCAGTATTATCATTAGAGCATAGGCGAATGAAGTACATGAGCAATGCCATAAATAGTATAATTATCTCCCATGAACAAAGGTTTTATTTTGATATATTGAAGTTTTTATTCATCTAAGTAGCCTACAAACAAACTGATAATCTTGGATGCAACAGGCTTTGACAGGCCAACTGTTCCAGAAATATACAAATTTAATGAGGAATAATAAATCGAAAACTACAATAAAAGTAAAGAATATAAACATTTTCAGTAGAGAAGTAGGGTAGTCCTCAACAGACCCTAGAGGTCGATGGGCGATGATTTCACTTGATTGTATACTGTACTAGCCGGCAGGCTCGCTTCCGCTCGCCATATCCGTCTAGCCAGGGGCTCCGCCCCCTGGACCCCCGACTGGATCGTCCAAGGGTGATAACAGCTGGCTCGCTTCGCTCGCCTGATCATTTTTCATCTGTGCATTTTTATCATATGTTACAACGATTCAGTCGGGGTCCAGACTAAACGTCTGGCTAAACGGATATGGCGAGCGAAGCGAGCCTGAACGGCTAGTAATAAAATATTATTCAAAGGAATAGCTCTGATTGAAGTAGCAGTGCCCAATCAATTTTTCCGCGATAAATGCATTTCAATCTTCAACTTGGTACCAACCTAACAAAGTCAACTCAACTTAATGCTAACCTGACAAAATTATTAATTATATTACCAGTTAACAACACTGTTTTACCGACGAAGATACTCTCTCTAATTATAGTTCTATATTACATATGGTATGGACATTTTTCAATTATAATTGAGAGAATAAGAAGAATATACAGCTAAAAGACGAACTTTAAACCCTTAAAAACCACCCTTAGAGTTAAAAATTGCCAAAAGATTTCTTAGTGTGCCTCTAAAGGGCCAACTGAACATACCTACCAAATTTGAACGTTTTTGGTCCGGTAGATTTTTAGTTCTGCGAGTGAGTGAGTGAGTGAGTCAGTCAGTCAGTCAGTCAGTCAGTGAGTGCCATTTCGCTTTTATATATATATATATATATATCTATATTATATATATATAATATATAATCTAAATTTGAGTGTTTCGGCGGATGGATATATTATATGAAAAGAATTAACGGGTACATCCGTTTGTTTTGACAAAACAAACGGATGTACCCGGTTAATTCTTTTACATATATATATATATATATATATATATATTATATATATATATATATATATAGATTATTGAGCATGAATATAATTTATTCACATTAGTTTATCACAGAATTCGAAAAGATATAGTATGCAAACTATCGCAGAAAACACGAGTTTTGGAAAATATCATGAGAATTGTATATCCAAGAATGAATCTACGATTGAATGGAGCCAGAGGAATTGACTGAGGCTGTAAAAATTTCTCCAGAATTTCGGAAATGGTTTTCACGATAGAAGGAGATTCCGAAAGGGATATGAAAAGCGAAGAAAATCACAAGAAGCCCCAGTGAAAATCTTTGTGAATAGTCGAGAGAGTCTTACATTTTTCTATTTGTCATCGAACTGAAAGAATGGAAAACTGTTGCGAGTTCTATGTCATTTATATCGATGCAAGAAGGAGATGATAAATATCTCCTTCCTTCCATTGTCCACTTTTGATTGAATCAATAATGCTTATCTCTCTTAGTCACAACAACAATGTTCTATGGGATTATTTCGGCGATTTTTGAAGAAAGAAGGAGAAGAAGAGAAGGAAGAAGAAGGAGAAGAAGAGAAGAAGAAGAAAAAGAAGTAGGAGAAAGGAGAAGAAGAAGAAGAAGGAGGAGATGGAGGAGGAGAAGAATAAGAAGAAGAGTTGTTACATAAGAATTACATGTATGCTTTATCGTGGGATATTTTGGCGATTTAGAAGAAGAAGAAGAAGAGGAAGAAAGGAAAAGAAAAAGACGAGAAGAAGAGAAGAGAAGATGGAGAAGAAGAAGATGAAGAAGAATAAGAACTTCTTCTTATGATAAATATATGATAAAATATCTCCTTTCCTCCATAGTCCACTTTTTGATTGAATCAATAATGCCTATCTCTCTCTAGTCACAAACAATGTTCTATGGGATATTTCGGCGATTTTTGAAGAAGGAGAAGATGAAGGAGAGAAGGAGAAGGAGAGGATTGATTGATTGATTGATTGAGTACTTTTTTAGTAGATTACAATATATACTGACTGGCTTATACACTTATATACAATAGCTTACACATACAGCAAAATTATAGATGAATCACATAATATAGACTAAGAAAATAACTATTGAACTGTATATGATATGAAAAAGCAATTGTAATATAATAACTATAGATAATAATCATATTATTATGCATCTACATAAATTGGCGGGCTTTGACATATCAATGTCCATTCTTTGGGAAGAATATTAAAAAATATCCTCCCCACTAGCTCTCTACCAAAAGGAAGGAGAAGAAGAAGAAGAAGAAAAAGAAGAAGAGAAGAAGAAGAAGAAAAAGAAGTAGAGAGAAGAAGAAGAAGGAAGAAGAAGAAGAAGAAGGAGAAGATGGAGGAGGAGAAGAATGAGAAGAAGAATTGTTACATAAGAATTTACATGGATGCTTTATCGTGGGATATTTGGGTGATTTTTGAAGAAGAAGAAGAAGAAGAAGAGAAGAAGAAGAAGAAGAAGAAGAAGAAGAAGAAGAAGAAGAAGAAGAAGAAGAAGACGCAGAAGAAGAAGAAGAAGAAGAAGAAGAAGAAGAAGAAGAAAAAAAGAAGAAGAAGCAGAAGAGAAGAAGAAGAAGAAGAAGAAGAAGGAGAAGAAGAAGAAGAGAAGAAGAAGAAGAAGAAGAATTATTACATAAGAATTTACATAAATGCTTCATCGATGTCATTGGAGTTATATTGATGTAACTCTCAGCTAAAAACACACACCACTTCTACAGAGAATAATGAAATAATAAGTCAGAATATCACAAAATTATTGATTGAAATTGGCATACGAATTGTTGTACAGAAAAATTCTGCCAACTAGAAGTGTCCAAGAAAATTACTGAGTCAGGCAACAAAAACATCATTTTACAAACGTTGCTATACCATTTGACACTCTCAAAAAATATTAATGTATTCAATAGATAGTTCCAGGAGTATTTTACTCATAGAGATATCATTTGCATTGAATTACAGTATCTATCAGCGATAAGGGCAGGGAATAGCATCTCCATACAGTGCCATTAGCAGATAAAAAAGTGAAACGAGGTCACAGAAAAAATAACATTCTTTGAAAACCAGCGCAACTCAAACGATATTTTTATCAATTCTCCACAGTTGCCAGTCGTTCAAGTAGTGCGCCATTGTGAAATTAATTATCCCCTCATTAATTATCCACTTCTCATTTTGTATTCAATCCCTTCTGTGTACTAAATAGCTGCAAGGTAATAATGATTTCCATTGAATATAGAGTAGCATTCATCATTTACGATGTAGAGTGCTATCTTTTTATTTGTCCAATATCAACGCTTATTAATACTATGTAAATTGAAACATTTCTATCATTTGTTCTGCCTGCCAGTTCGAATTTCATTGAAGTTATAGCTAAGTATAGACTGATTGAATAATTTATTTCAAATGATAGATTCATTTGTTGAATTACGATCCGATGCATTATGCTTTAAACTTGTTTCTTTATCCTAACCTCTGCAGGAGCAACATCCATTCCACGTTTCTATGTTGTTCGTTGATCGAATAATTGATGTCTTTGTTATGTGAACATAATATGAATTTTATACTCATCAATGTTTGTTCCCAATACGAAACTGCTGTTAATAATACCTGATGATTTATGTCGTAATTTAGTTGTTCAAAGTGATCAATTTTATGTTATGTGGAAATAGCTTTCATACGTAATTTTCAAACTTATTTGGTCATTTCTTATTAGATTTAGAGGGCAAAAACCATTTGAATATCATAATTTATAAAAATTCAAAGATATTTTGGTTTTGCTTCATGTGATGCATGAACCATGCAAGGACTCGAATTGTAACTGGTCCGTCTAAATTGAATTATTACTTCATGATGAAAACATAATTATTGATTACGATTCTTATTGTATGCTAACTGTGTCTTGTAGTGTAACTGTATCTGAAGGTTATATAATATAAGAGTGAGAAGATATCTATAATATAATAACGGAAAGAATCGTAGCATGTTATACCGTATCCACAAATCTGATGAGAGTCCCTTTTAATATTTATAGAAAGGTTTCTACGATTTCCAATAATTATTATAGTACAAGTAGCTTAAATAACATAGATTTCACTTTGAATTTTATTTGTTTTTTTCAGATTGATTTCTACAATTTTGAAGGTTTAAGCCTATTGTGATCGGGTAACACCCAATAACGGAGGGAAACTATGGAGAGTCATCTATTCCCTCAGATACCTTCAAAAACACGCTTACTAGAGGATAGAGGTGTTCCATTATTTCTAAAACAAACATTTAAAGATTTGAAAAAGATTTTTTTGAAAAGTGATACGCTAGTTTCTTCTGAAATTGACAAGGCTAGTGAGCTCGAGACCTCGCTCGAAATACCGCTGATAGATGACAGATGTTCTATTGAAATCTCCGGTTGGAATGATTTACATGTTTTTTCTCTCGTGGTATTGATTCTATCTATAGCATATTACTATACAGTAATATTGAGCACGTATCCTCCTGCCGATGTAAAATGGTTAAATGTTTCTCTCACATTATTGTATTTGAGTTGAAATGTTTTAACCATTTTGAAATCAA
>NW_024094433.1:0-11509 GCF_014356525.2 Nilaparvata lugens
AAGAAGGAGAATGCTGCTAGGTAGTGGGAGAGATTAGTGGAGGGTAGAGCATCGGACCTCTCCGTCTTTGATAAAGAGCCGTGTTAAAAGAATTTATCTTGCATTTAGATGTCAGTGTAATTGTCAACTGACACTTGTAAAAGTACAATTTGATGCTTGAGATTTTCAATGTACTTATTATTCCATTTAGTATTCATTCTGCATATCATTTTGTAGTGAAATTCTGTATCGAAATCAGTATCATATATGACCAGCTTCCAATTTAGAAGAATGAAGTTTAATTTGAGAGGCAAACCAAAATTTTGAGGTGACAGAAAAGTAGTTTTCTTATTTGAATTTCCTTGCCCTATTACCATAGGTAAGGAAAGTATTGCTTTCGAAAAAATTAAGGTACCCAATTTCTAATTTCTATACGTTTCAAGGTTCCGAGTCCAAAACTTGTTTTTGGGTATTGGGTCTGGGTGTGTGGTGTGTTGGGTGTGTGTGGTGTGTGTGTGTGTGTTGTGTGTGTGTGTGTGTGTATGAGTGTATGTGCGTCTGTGTACACGATATCTCATCTCCAATTAACGGAATGACTTGAAATTTGGAACTTAAGGTCCTTTCACTATAAGGATCCGACACGAACAATTTCGATCAAATGCAATTCAAGATGGCGGCTAAAATGGCGAAAATGTTGTCAAAAACAGGGTTTTCGTCATTTTCTCGGAAACGGCTCCAACGATTTTGATCAAATTCATACTAAATAGTCATCGATAAGCTCTATCAACTGCCACAAGTCCCATATCTGTAAAAAATTTCAGGAGCTTCGCCCCATCAATGCAGATAGATTCCCAATTATCAGGCTTCAGATACAATTGAAACGAAAAAAATCAAGTGGAGTAGATTGAGCATGAAAATCTCTACAATTAATGTTCAGTAACATTTTCACCTAAAATTGAAAATAAGCTTTAAATTCGAGAAAATGTCATTATTCAATTGCAAATTATTGTGATTCTATTAAATCATTCACTATGAAGAGATAGCAGACCTCATGTGTGTCTCCAGCGTTATTGCCCTGTCACCAGCTGGCTCAAATCTTTGAATAGTGACTTAAGATGCGCGGGAACACTAGCGTCAGGTGATCAATTTTCATAACGGCAAGGAAAGTTGTGTTGAGTGCGCCAACCAGATTTTTAAATGTTTATCAGCTTGAGTAGAAAAAATTATTTGAAATAATTTGGATCATAAACGGCCTATACCATATGGATTGTCTACGTATGCTATCTTTCTCTTTGTATTCACTTACCCATATGATGTGAACTATAAGTTCTATTCAAATAAAATCAAATTGATTTTCATTTTCACACAATAGACATGATATAGTACCATAATAACTAATATGAATTATTTAATGACAATGAAAACTACATGCAAAATCACATTATTGATTCCTATGTTAATATATCACAAGCTGCTAATACCAAAATCAGTACAATAGTTGATGAGCGAGTTCTCCTGCCCGATGGGCTCACTATAGTGCGGTCCACGTAATAATGGCAGAGAAGAAAGATATAACAGCGTTGCTGATTCTCTGCCTTGCCACTGCCTTCTATAGCAGACAGCTGATACCGGTATAACTGATGTAATATAACTGTTAATTCTTGTTTAAAACAATCAATATTATATTTCATTCATCTAGAATAAATATTTTTCAAAGAATTTTAATTAATGAGATTAAATATTTTGCTGATTAATCGTTAAAAAACGATCTGGTAACGTAGTGAGCTGGAAAAGGATATCATCAGTATCTGCTTTGTCAAATGATAGACAAGGATAGCAATACCAATGTTGCCATTATAACTTGGACCTTAGAGATATGTATTATTCAATAAACTTCCTCTAAATGAGAAATTTGCATGTAAAACGCTTCAAGTCAGTAATGAACTGGCTTCGAAAAACCCCATTTTATAATATTGAAGAGTGTAGAGTGATACTAGTACCCTAGAATTTCAACTTGAAATTATTATCATTTTTCATGTTTTGTATGATATTATGTTTGACTATGTGTTACATTAATATTGAAGAAGCCTATTGCTTCTCTGTTTGTTCAATGGCGAATAAATATTCTTATTCTTATTCTTGACACTGTAATAATATATTTGACCAACTCTTTTGCCACTGCATTTACACCTCTATATCATTATTCTTCATCAATTCATTAAATTATTTATCTATTCATTTATATATTCATTATTCGCAGGATGCATCAAGAGGCACTTCCCGACGATGGCAACTGGTAATGGCTTGATTTTTTAATTTTTCTTTTTTTAAATGTGTTAGGTTATATTCATTTAGTTAATTTGAATGTTTTTTTAAAAAACCAGCCCATCCATCAACTAACAACTATTTATAATTCTTTTATCATATCTTTCTATTTTCCTTCATTTATTTTATTCATACTTTATCTATTTATTCCATCGACAATCACAAATTATTATTGCAATATAATTTATCCATTCTCATCAAAAATCAAAAATGAAAAAACAAAATGATTTATGTTCAGTTCATCCTTTTGTATTGAAACGTCTTCAAATTTGCCCTTTTTGATTTTTTTATTGACTAAAATAAACGCAGGTTGAGACATGGAGAGAAGAATAAAATTTGTAATATTACAATTTATTTTTAAATTCTGTTTATACAGATATGGCTTCCAATATTAAGAGCTTGCTAGAAAAAATGAATTCTGCAATTAAATCACCATTAGCTATTGAGTACCACCTGATTGAATTGATGACCGACCATTTGAGCTTGAAACAACTCTGACCCATTTTTAGTTATTCATTAACTTTTTTATTCGGTTTTATTAATTTGTTACATAAAGATTTATGTGGAGGAAATCAGGTAGAAACCAGGAGCTTGCCTCATTAACACAAGTTATACACTACAAATTGTATAAAGATATAGCAATGTAATATGAAAAACTTTCTATAAAAATCAATACAAAAGTTGGTGGAGGCATGGAGAGTAGAGTAAAAATGTGTAATAATACAATTTATTTTTAAATTATGTTTATATGAATATGGCTTCCAATATTGAGAGCTTGCTAGAAAAAAGGCATTTTGCAATTAAATCCTATTGGCTATTCAACCTGATGAATTTTCAATCGATGACGACCATTTTAGCTTGAAACAACTCTGGCCCATTTTATTTATTTATCAACTTTTTTATTCTGTTTTTTCTATTTACACACAGAAATAATGGAAAATTTTTAAAATATATAGAAAATAGATAAAAAAAAGATATAACAATTAAAAAAAAAAAGAAAATATACAAAAATAAAAAAAGGGTAAAAATAGAAAATTTACAACAAAATGAGTTGAGATGCATTAATAATAATGATAATAATAATAATAATAAAAAAAATGCCTTTATTAATGACAAACATTACTAAATAATTACAAGAAAAACAGATTAAAAAAATAATAATCAGATACGTTTTCAAGTCTTTCATTGTTTTTCAAATTTCACCTAGATGTCGCTGGCAAAGAAAAGGGTAAATATAGAAAATTTACAACAAAATGAGATGAGATGCATTAATAATAATGATAATAATAATAAAAAAAATGCCTTATTAATGACAAACAATTACTAAATAATTACAAGAAAAGCAGATTAAAAAAATAATAATCAGATACGTTTTCAAGTCTTTCATTGTTTTTCAAATTTCACCTAGATGTCACTGGCTGATGCCCCGGGTCATTTCAGTGACATTTGGGGTGGGTTTGCAGCATAATTAATGAAATAAAAATAAAAGTTATTCTCTAGTAGTTGAATTCACTCATTGGTGGCTATAGATAGTATGTTGCCTGCCTACAGTATGCACTTGGAATTTATTATTCTACTCACTGGGCTTGATTTAGACACTGGGACGCTTCATTACCACACTGGGAAAAAGTATGCCGAATTTCCTTTGTAAAGAATAAATTATACTTGAGCAGATTCCCACTCTGTAGATCATCCCTTCACTTGCTCTGCCATCGATGTGCTTAATATTTTAGGGAGCTCCTCTGTTAACAGACAGACTGCTCCGAAAAACATAGCAACTTTCAGCAATCTCCGATACAGAGCAATCCTTTGAATAATGCCATTGGACAGGCCTAGGTACCTAGTTAGTTGGTACACCTGAAGGTTCAAAGGTCGCAACCCCTCATTACTAACACAGTAGGGGATGATAACACTGTATTTATGCACCAATACTAAGACAGCTGATGCCGGTATAACTGATGTAATATAACTGTTAATTCTTGTTTAAAACAATCAATATTATATTTCATTCATCTAGAATAAATATTTTTCAAGAATTTTAATTAAATATTAAATATTTTGCTGATTAATCGTTGTTGAAAACGATCTGGTAACGTAGTGAGCTGGAAAAGGATATCATCAGTATCTGCTTTGTCAAATGATAGACAAGGATAGCAATACCAATGTTGCCAATATAACTTGGACCTTAGAGATATGTATTATTCAATAAACTTCCTCTTAAATGAGAAATTTGCATGTACAACGCTTCAAGTCAGTAATGAACTGGCTTTGAAAAACCCCATTTTATAATATTGAAGAGTGTAGAGTGATACTAGTACCCTAGAATTTCAACTTGAAATTATTATCATTTTTCATGTTTTGTATGATATTATATTAAGATAGAGAATAACGCCCTCAAACAAGTAAAAAAATTAAATACTTGAGTAGCATTATTTCAGAGGATGGAAAAGACAAAGAAGACATAAAGCCGTATAAGAGAAGCCAAGGCCATTTTCATCAATAAACGGAATGTGCTTTCCTCCAAAAGTCTGAATTTGGATTGAGAAAGAGACTTATTAAGAGTTGTATCTGGAGTATTGCACTATATGGCTCAGAGACATGGACTATCGGTAAGCGGAAGAAAAGGCATTAATGCATTTGAAGTATGGTGTTGGAGGCAAATGCTGAAAATAAAATGGACCGATAGAATAACAAATGAAGAAGTATTTCAAGGGCTGAAGAGACACAAAAACTCTATTGAAATCTCTTAGGACAGACGGCATTCTTGGATAGGACATATTATAAGACACAGCGAATTCACGCTAACAATACTGGAAGGTGCAATCAGTGGACAACGGGCTCGTGGAAGACCCCGGCTACAATATTTGAAGCACATAACCCGGGATCTTGGGGTCCAGAGCTATACCCAACTAAAACAGCTGGCTCTGGACAGACAAAGATGGAAAGCTGCCAACCAATCAGACGATTGAAGCAGAAGAGGAAGATGATTATTATGTTTGACTATGTGTTATATTAATATTGAAGAAGCCTATTGCTTCTCTGTTTGTTCAATGGCGAATAAAGATTCTTATTCTTGACACTGTAATAATATATTTGACCAACTCTTCGCCACTGCATTAACACCTCTATATCATTATTCTTCATCAATTCATTAAATTATTTATCTATTCATTTATATATTCATTTATATATTCATTTATTCGCAGGATGCAACAAGAGGAACTCCCTGAAGATGGCGAATGGTGAATGGCTTGATTGAATGGCAGAAGATCTTCCGACGATGATGGCAACTGGTGATAATGTCTTGATTTTTTAATTTTTCTATTTTAAATGTGTTAGGCTATATTCATTTAGTTAATTTGAATGTTTTTCTAAAAAAACAGCCCATCCATCAACTAACAACTATTTATAATTTTTTTATCATATCTTTCTATTTTCTTTACATTTTCCTTCATTTATTTTATTCATACTTTATCTATTTATTCCATTGACAATCACAAATTATTATTGCAATATAATTTATCCATTCTCATCAAAATCAAAAATGAAAAAACAAATGATTTATGTTCAGTTTATCCTTTGGTATTGAAACTTCTTCAATTTGCCCTTTTTTGATTTTTTCATTGACTAAAATAAACGCAGGTTGAGACATGGAGAGAAGAATAAAAATTTGTAATATTACAATTTATTTTTAAATTCTGTTTATACAGATATGGCTTCCAATATGAAGAGCTTGCTAGAAAAAAGGGCAATGGGGGTTGTTGAAGTTGTGGAGACCTAGACAGAGTTGGAACTGGTGGCAGTGGGACGCCTTTCCTTGCTATAAGGGTGCGCGTGTCTGGAAGGGGGGACCATATACATGGGCCGGGGGGTGTTGGGATCACACAGGACCCCCCACACGGAGTGGTAGGGGTGGTGGTGTGCCTCTGACGTCACATGTGGACTGTGTGACACTTGTTTCAGCTGTGACTCTGTGTGTGACACAGTCATTCTAGTCACAGGGGTGTGACTGCCTGGGGTGTCACAGTGACTCAGTCGCTGTTCCTCCTCCCCCCCACGGGGCCTGAGAGACATTGTGCACAGGTCTACTCGCCTGTTTGGCACACTCACTCTCTCTCTCTCTCTCTCTCTCTCTCTCTCTCTCTCTCCCTTTCTCTGCATGCACGTGTCTTTCTCTCGCTCTCTATCTCTTTCTTTGACTTACTCTTTGTCGCAGAGTTGTGATTGCTGCAATTTTGTTTGTGTGTCGCACCCTGTATGTTCTGCAGTCACCTGTAGGTATACACGTCCAAATGTGCGCTTGTTTTGTTTGGTTCAGTTTTATTCATTTTTAGTCATATTTATTACATCTTCTTCATCACTTCCTCCACCTCTTCCTCTTCCTTCTCCTCTCTCTCTCTCTCTCATCTTCACCCACATTTTTCTTAATTATCTCTATAATGTTTCATTCTCCTTCATCTTCACCCTCTTTCTACTTTTTCATCTTTCCATTATTATTATATTTTTATTTCTATTTGTTCATTTTATTTAGTTAGTTTCATTTTTTCTTCATCATCATCATCATCATCATTCTTTCTCTCATCCATGCTTAAAATAATAAAAATCCATATTCATTTTATTTTTTTTCAAAGAATTCATTATTTTTTTCTGATCTTAATATTTTTTCTATGTGAAATAATAAAAAAAAAACTCCGTACTTGTAATAATAGAAATCCCTGTTCACCTTATTTTCCTCCAAATTCATTATTATTTTCTCTGTAAAATAAGAAGAAACATTACTCCATAATTGAAATAATAAGAACCAAATTTACCTTATTTTTATTAAATTCATATTTTTCTCATCCTCATAAATGTTGTTTCTGTAAAATGATAAGAAACATATCTCCTTACCTGAAATGATACAAATCCATATTTACCTTCCAATCTCCCTGCTTTTTTTATCTATTGATAATTTATTTTTCTATATTGTACAATATTTTATATTGAATAAATAAATTATTATGAAACATGATGAACGAGAGAAGACCTTTACTCCAATATTGTAATTCCATTTTCTCTCATGTTTCTTCCTAACAAAATATAATTATTTAGCATCTGTTGTTGGTAAATAATATGGTAGCCTAATCTTAGTACATCACATATAGATAGATTCAAAGCGACTTGTCAAATGTAAATTTGTTTATCTGTGTTCTCATTAATTCAAGTGAATTTCAATGATGTTTCACAACTTTTCTCAATCTTCATTGCAAATATCTATTATTCATTGTTTTTAATTCTGTAATTGCTTTTCCATGTTTCACTGTTTGCGAGCGAGTGATTGAGAAAACTTGTTTCTTCATCCAAAACAGTGTTCAAATGCTATTATGTATAAATAATACCTATGTGCTTCCTAAAAGCGCACAGCTCTAACCTTCATTCTAATTATAGATCTAATAAAAATATCACGCTGCAGGCAGTACCTGATTCAAGAAAATATTTTTGTATGTTGTAGACTAGACTCGGACACCTTTATTTTTTTTGT
The DNA here is from genome assembly GCF_014356525.2 of Nilaparvata lugens. Classification (NCBI taxonomy): domain Eukaryota; kingdom Metazoa; phylum Arthropoda; class Insecta; order Hemiptera; family Delphacidae; genus Nilaparvata; species Nilaparvata lugens. The sequence goes on from NW_024094433.1 coordinate 7,826, forward strand.
TTCTTTTGTTTTTTGTAAACTAATCACACTTACTGGAAAAGGTGATCAGTTAATTTCCAAGTAATGCAAACTTTTTTGGTAAATGATTTTTTAAAATCATTTTAAATCTCTTGAATGTTCAAACCAAGGTTTATTCATTTGGTTCATATTTTCTTTCACATAATGTTTCGTTGATCATGATAAATGAAATCAAAGCCCCAGGTAACTTTTAAAATGTGAAAATTGAAATAAATTGAAGGCCCTCATTAGTTAATAATAACCCAATCTCCCCCTAAACTCTTCAGGTAAATTAGACCAATTAGGCTATTGTTTTACATTTGTCCCATTTTAGTCCTGCTTTGTTTCCTATTTCAATTAATATTTTTCCTCAATTCTATTCATATTTTTCATAATTTCTATTCATATTTTTCATCATTTCTATTCATATTTTCCATAATTTCTATTCATATTTTCCACCAATTCTGTTCATATTTTCCGTCAATTTTATTCATTTTTGCTCGATTTTTTATTTTGCTTCATATTTATTTTTTTGAATGTTCTATTTTGAATAATTATTTTTGTTGAGTTAGTTATGGTTATGTTTAGTGCACACACATTTGGGTGGATAGGTGCTTGTGGCTGGTTAACGTGCAGAGTTTGGGTGCCTGTCGATGCCTGACCAGTTGTCGCAATTGCAGCACTGTGCTTGGAGTCAGCCCTAGGGGGAGATAGAGGAAGAGGGGGAGCGTGTGTGTGAGAGAGAGGGAAGGGAGTGAGCGAGGTGTCGGGGGGTTTGACTGGGATCTGTCCTGTATACCCTGGCAGGTATATGGGAGGTCCTGGTTGAGTCGGTCTGTGTGCAAGGGTCTCTCTCGTCCCGGTGGTGGGGGTGGGGGGCGGCGGCTGAGTTGCTGTATACCCTGGGGGCATGCCTCTGTTGGCTGGAAAGACCGGGTCACACCGGTTCCACAACTGAGACCAGTGTTAACAGGCCACCTGTGACATCAGTTGTGCAACATTTCCCCTCCCTCAGTGTGGGGGGTCCTCTGTGAACCCCTGTGGGAGACCCCCCCAGAAGGGGTCCATGTCTGGTGGTTGCCCCCCCACCCAGACAAAAAATGTGCACCCGTGATGTTGAGCAAGGTTAGGTTTTGTTGCCCTGTCAGCGGTTCTAAGCAGAGGTCTCTGGAACTGCCCCCCCCCCCCCTATTAACCCCTTTTTTTCTGAAATGAAATTCATATTCAACTATTCTATCTTGTGATTGACATGATGAATGTTACATTGTAATTGGAATGTCTAGATCTCTGGAAGAATAAATATTCAGTAATATTTTCAATAACGTAACCATAATTTCAGTGAACAATTTCATCCTGTAATTGACATAATGGAGAGTTACATTGCACTTGAAAAGTCTAGAGTCTAGATGAATGTATATTGCAGACTATTTTCAATGGTTACTTAACTTGACAACAATTAAAAAAACGTTGTATTCATTAGAGAACTAGAAAATGGGTGAGCATACTAAGATTCATTCTCCCTATTTTTGTTCAAATGAGCTATCATGTTTAATCGACAGAGGCTGGCTCAAACAGCACTCTGGTTTGTGGACTGTATCAATTACATCGAGAACTTTTTGGTCGTTGTCTGGCGTCGGGTAGCAAAGTTGAACAATTTAAAGTGGCTTAAGTGCACAATAACATAGGCCTACCTTCATGTCCAAATCCTCCTTGCTTCCAGGATTCCGGGTCCAGATCACGATACGAGACGAGACGACACTAGCAATAAATCAATAGATCACTTTGAAAAAATCGACATTACGAGAAGTGAGCTGTTCGATTGGCTCGCAATCGGCAACTGGCGCAATTATGCTTTGCGCATCACCCTTCAATTGCCCCCTCCACCACACAACGCCAGACAACAAAGGGGAACATTGATATAACGTCCGAACACATCACTTTGGCGACTAGTTGCCCTTTCGTGTCCTTGAAAATAGAAAATAGAATGTACAAAATAGAAAAAAAACAAAAAAAAGAAATAGGAAAATGAAAAAAAAAAAATTAGAAAAATCTTCTAGTAAGCTATCAAAATGTTCCGTTCTGGTCTCCACAGAAGTTGAAATTATGCTTCTTTATACTAAAGCTTTGACGAACGTCTGCTGTCCTCTCATTTGTAGAGTGAAGTGGCAAATCATAAATAAGTCACCTTGCGCTGAAGCCATTAGTTCGTGAAGTCCGCAAAGTCCCGCCAAAATTGAGAATAAAAAAAAAATAGAAAATAGGAAGAAAGCAAAAAAGAAATAGGAATATTAATGATCTCATCTCATTGTGTTGTGAATTTTCTATTTTACCCCTTTTTCACCTTTTGTCTATTTTCTATATTAGTGGTCTGAAGGGAATAGTGTTGTGAATCAATCATTCTGATATAAAGGATCTTGTAAAGTCAAAAATTAAAAAAAAATGAAGAGTAAAAAAGTAGAAAATCGAAAAAAATTGAATCCTTGAGGTGAGTCCACGTACTCCCGCCAAGTCCCAAGTCGATAAGAGAACTACTATTTCTCAATTGTTATTTTATATCATTTCTTAAATATATATTAAATATAATAATATTTTTTGTTACCAAAATTACCTATGTATTGATTTCTCATTTTTCAAATGGTATTTTTATTTTTTATATGATATTTTCTCAATTGCTATTTTATATCATTTATCAGTATATATTTAATTTATAATAATATTTTTTGTTACAAAAATTACCTATGTACCTACAGTATGCTGATTTCTCATTTTTCAAATGGTATTTTTTCCATGGATTTTTTATAAAAATGATGTATTAATTTCTCTTTTCTTATAATATTTTCCATGGTTTTTTCATACCAAAATGATGTATTTTGATTTCTCATTTTTCAAATAATATTTTCCATGGTTTTTGTTAACAAAATAATGTATTAATTTCTCTTTTCTTATACGTTTTTTCCATGGTATTTTTATTCTGTATATAAATATATCAATATACTATTCAAATATATAAAATTATTATCTATCGTCAGTGAATGTTCTTTATCACCTTTAGTATTCATTTTTTTGTCTCAATGTTTTATTCGCATATTTTTAAGAGGATTTTACAGGTCTTATTCAAAGTTGTATTGTTATTGAACTGAATCCGACCTTATGACGTCATAATACCGCTCAACTTGTTGGACGGTCAACTTGTTAGACCTTGTCAAAATATCCTATCCCCAAAAATCATACGCTGTCGAAACTGTGCCTAAACAATAAAACCTTGAATTGTATTTAGATGCAAATATGCTCTTATTATTTCAATTGTATGGATAATTGATGAGCTAAAAGCTTACATTTGAGAACTCTTCTTCGTATACGTCACAGTATGATTTTTGGGGATGCGATATTTTGTTCAACTCTGATATCGACATCGATTAATAACTATCGATATGTTTCAAAATTATATCGATATCTACCGTTCGATATTCCATCACTGGCGCGTAAGATCCTTGATTTTAGAATTCGAATTATTTCTAAGACTTTTTTGATGCATGCAATATATCACAGGAATTAATGAAGAATAAAAGTGGGTTTATCCTCTTTTCAAGCTCTAGTTAATTCTGTACTATGGTAGATAAAAATTCGGCTCCTTTTTATCTAAAATACTCACTGAATGCTTTTTGATGGCTCACAAAATTAGGATAG
>NW_024094434.1:0-9786 GCF_014356525.2 Nilaparvata lugens
TTTATAAATTGTAAATATAACTATTGAATAAGAGATCATGTAAATACGAGAGGAAAAACCAAAGTGTACTCCACCTCTATTTGTAGAAAACCTCCGCTGAATAAGACATGAATGTTGATTTCTCCCCAAATTATATGCATGTGGTTTTTGAAGGGCAAATCCGTAGAAAAAGAGGGAAATGCAAGGAATGAGGAAGCAAGAGGGAAACAGAAAGAGCGGTAGGAAAGAAACGAAAAGAAAATTAGGAACGGATCTCAGAGCCGCAGGGCAAACGAAAGAAAAACCTGGAGGAAAATTCGCCAGAGCCGCATTTTCCAGATTGATTCTAATTAGGGGAAAATGTAAATTTTCCGGTAACCGGGAACGAGGAGAATAATTCGAACAAAAAGTACAACTAACTGTTGAATAGGGATTTTGAATAATGGAGTAACGAGTATGAAATGGAAGGAGAAGATGCTTGAATATAGGAACGGCTTAGTTTGTACACCTATTTCAGCTGCTACACTGTTGAATTAATAAGGGGATAAAGTAGAGAAGACGTAGAAGAAGAAGAAGAAGAAGAAGAAGAAGAAGAAGAAGAAGAAGAAGAAGAAGAAGAAGAAGAAGAAGAAGAAGAAGAAGAAGAAGAGAAGAAGATAGAAGAAAAGAAGATAAGAAGAAACGACGAAGAAGAAGAAGAAGAAGACTAAGAAGAAGAAGAAGACGAAAAGAAGAAGACTAAGAAGAAGAAAGAAGAAGAAGAAGAAGAAGAAGAAGAAGAAGAAGAAGAACGAGAAGATGGAGAAGGGAAAATATGAGAAAGGCTTAGGGTAACCGTCCACTGGAACCGTATTCAACCGATCCGTTCGGCCGTTGGATCGGATGAATCTGCCGGCCGTTAATTCGACTGAATATGGTCGTCCATTGCAACCGCTTACGTCAGTCTAGTTGAGTAGTTGGCTGGTTACCAGAAAGTGAAGTGGCAAGCTAGTTAGTAGGGAAAGTTATTCTTCTGTGTTGGTTTACTCACTAAGATAATAAAAACAGGTTTATAAAACAGAACAAGTTCAAAAAACCAAAACAGACAAGACTGTGAAACAATTTTGAGGTTAGGATGATGTTGTCTCAGCTCGACTTCGGACGGATAGAACCGGAAAATCCCATTCTCGAAAACTTGTTCGGCCGGAGACGGCCGTGCACGGACGGACGTATGAACCTGTTGCAATGGACGAGCTTCTATAGCTTTCTTTGTTGGGGGGATCGTTCGGACGAGTTCGGTAGTTTTCGGCCGATGCTAGTTCGAACGAAATCGGTTCCAGTGGACGGCATACCCAAAGACCTTAAAGACCTTATCTCTCTAAGGTCTTTGGGCATACCTAACACACCTTTTCAGCTGCTGCACCATTGTAATGTACGATGATAGAGCGGGGAAGTGGAAGAAGAAGAAGAAGAAGAAGAAGAAGAAGAAGAAGAAGAAGAAGAAGAAGAAGAAGAAGAAGAAGAAGAAGAAGAAGAAGAAGAAGAAGTAGAAGCGTGGAGGAGAAGAAGAAGAAGAAGAAGAAAAAGTAGAAAAGGAAGAAGAGGAAGAAGAAGAGGAGGAAGAAAAACAGAAAAAGGAGTAAAATAAGAAATTAGATGAAATAACGTATTTCATCACATCTACTTGATTTATTAGTTGATAATTATTGTATAGTTATTGTATTCTATATAAAGAAGTTCTTTAAAAGAAGGCACTGTGGAATTATTTATAACTAAATTCTCAATATTTCTAATTCTCACAAAGCCTATAACCCTGGAAAATGTAAACGTAGCACAACAAAAGACATCCGTGTTTACCTGTCCTAATTAAGACGACATCATTCAACAAATTACTGACATTTCATGTTAAAATTCCGACTGTAATTTCTACTCTTAACAATGTCGACAAGTTAGAGTACATCCTGAATGTCCCTGGGCCTTTCAACGTTGTCAAAATAACAGAAACTGAAGGTGTAATAAGGATTTGGAAGGATGACAAAAAGGAGAGAAGGAGAAAGAGAGGTTGTGAGTAAGAAAGAGTAAGAGAGAGAGAGTGAGAGAGAGAAACAGAAAGGCACATTTCAACGTTGTCAAAATAACAGAAACCCAAGGTGAAATAAGGATCAGGAAGGATGGAAAAAGAGGAGAGAAGAAGAAAGAAAGGAAGTGAGAAAAAAAGGGTAAGAGAGAGAGAGTGTGTGAGAGAGAAACTGAAAAGATCATTTCAACGTTGTCAAAAAACAGAAACTGAAGGGAAAAAAGGATCAGGAAGGATGGAATAAAGGAGAGAAGGAGAAAGAAAGAAGGTGAGTAAGAAACAGTAAGAGAGAGAGAGAAACAGAAGGGACTATTTCAACGTTGACAAAATAACAGAAACCGAAGTTAAAATGAAGATCAGGAATGATGACAAAATAGTATCTTACGTCACATGGACGGGCAGGGGCCTTTTGCAGGCGAGAATGATGTTTTTAGTCGAGGCGTTAGCCGAGCACTGCAAAAGACATTCACGTCCAAGTAACGTACACTATTTTTTGTCATAATAATCTAAAGAAGAATAATCGAGAGATAGAAAACATTACCTGCTTGTGCTGAAGTTACTACATGCATTCTATAAACATAACCTAGTTTACAAATTCCGTATCAGGAATTTTGTCGAAGTTGACAAACCTTCCACCTGGAGCGCTGGAGGTGTTTTTTTTTTTGTAGCAGTTTTGCTGTTCCTATTTTGGAACGAGGAAACATACTCGACTGTAAAGAAAACATATGGTTCCAACTAGCCGTCAGGCTCGCTTCGCTCGCCATATCCGTCTAGCCAGGGGGCTCCGCCCCCTGGACCCCCGACTGGATCATACGAGGATGAGATCAGCAGGCTCGCTTCGCTCGCCTGCATTTTTCATTTGGGCATTTTTATCATAGGTTAGGACAATCCAGTCGGGGGTCCAGACTAAACGGCTGGCTAAACGGATATGGCGAGCGAAGCGAGCCTGACTGCTAGTAATATAATATTCCCAGGATTGAAGAAGCAGTGCCCAATCAATTTTTCCGCGATAAATGCATTTAAATCTTCAACTCGGTGCCAACCTAACAAAGTCAACTCAACTTAATGCCAACCTGACTAAATAATTAATTTAGTTGCCAGTTAACAACTGTTTCGGAGAGGTACTCTATCTAGATTATAGTTCTATAGTAACATATGATATGGAAATTTCAATTATAATTAAGAGATTGGGAGAAGAAGAATATACATGCTAAAAGACGAACTTTAAACCCTTAAAAACAACCCTTAGAGTTAAAATATTGCCAAAAGATTTCTTAGTGCGCCTCTAAAGGGCAACTGAACATACCTACCAAATTTGAACGTTTTTGGTCCGGTAGATTTTTAGTTATGCGAGTGAGTGAGTGAGTGAGTGAGTCAGTCAGTCAGTGAGTGAGTGCCATTTCGCTTTTATATATATATATATAGATTACAGTAGAGTATGCTGTAATGAGAGTCATATGTTTATATTGTGTTCTGCAAACAGCTGTTTACCGGATTGATATCATGCATTGAAAACAGCTGAGATTGAATGACTATGGCAAGAAGGAGAGAAGGAGAAAGATAGGAAGTGAGAAACAATGCTAAAAGAGAGAGGAACAGGAAGGGAGAACATAAATCTCTTCTTGAATGAAAAAGAAATTGTCAAAAACCACAGATTTATTGATACTTAGAAAGACCGGTTTCGGTTATTACACCATTGTCAATCTCTGATAAACTCAGTTTCTAAGTATCAATAAATCTGTGGTTTTTGACAATTCCTTAGTCTTTTTCATTCAATGTGAATAATTGCCACAATATCAACTTTTCAACTACAAAAAAAATATCTCTTCTGCTTCATGTGCCGTCTCCATGGCAAAGGTTAGCTATCATGATAGAGATTTTCACCCTGCTACTGCCGAATTGAAAAGTTCATTTGAGGTGCACCACCAGAGAAAAGAGAGAGAGTGAAAGAGGAAATAGAGAGAAAGAGGCAGAGAGAGTGAGTGAGAGGGGAAGAATAAACAAGAAAGAAGAGGATTCACTTTGACATCTGTTCATAACTTGTAAAAAATGACGGCAGAAGTCATATTTCATAATGAGCTCGGTCTGTCAGCGGACAAATTTAATTAGAGGGATTACCTTGTGAGGTAATGTAATTATAATTTCAGTGTTGACCTCTATAGTAAAGTGACTAGACCAACAAGTAAAAGCATTGAAGCATGACTTATCAAACACCCTTTTAATTCGTTATTTCATCATCATTATCATCATCTTCTTCTTCTTCCACTACTTCTTCTTTTTCTTCCTCTCCAGCTTCTTCTTCTTCTTCTTGTTCTTCTTCTTCTTTTTCTTCTCCATTTTCTTTTTCTTCTACTTCGCCTCCCTCCTCTTCATCCTACTCCTCCTACTCATCCTCCTCCTTCTCATCCTCCTCCTACTCATCCTCCTCCTACTCATCCTCCACCTCCTCATCCTCATTCTCATCCTCAACTTCCTTCTCCTCCACTTCTTCCTTTCCCCTCTTCACTCCCTGCTCCTCATCCACAAACTCTTCCACCTTTTCCTTTTCCTTCTTCACTCCCTTCTCCACATCCTCCCACTCCTCCACCTCTTCCTTTTCCTTCTTCACTCCCTTCTCCTCATCCTCCCACTCCTCCTCCTCATCCTTCCCTTACACACTTTCTCCTCTTCCTCTTCATTCATCATTTTTCTCTTACAATCTTTACCGTAATACTATCAACGTTTCACTCATTAAAGAAATTATTTCCTTTATTCATTTCATTTTATTGATTGCTAGAATGAGTGCACCATCAAAATGATATGGAGGGAAAAAATAAGGTAACCTTGTGCTATTCCTCTCCCAAATTTAGATAAGGTTACACCATAGTCCTTCAGTTCTTTACCCTATTATTTTACAACTCCTTGAACTACCTAAATTCATTTACCTATATATTTTTTTCATTCTTCCCTTCAAATGTTTCACTCTGTCATAGACCTTCATAATTTTCAACCTATACTTTGATTTTCAATATTTTTTTCCTCCACCTACTGTCTAAAGTACTTACTTTACTCCCTGAAACATAATACTAAAGTGTCACTTTTTCGCTCTCGGTAGTAAGAAACAGAAAAACTCCCTAGGGAGGAAAAGTGACTCCATTAAATAACATGGGAAGCACTCTATTTTAAACTTACATTGTAATAGGTTAAGGTCTAAGCTCAGATGAGAAAGCATAATAGAGGTGTCTGTCATTGAGTCAACTGAATTCAATACCACACCAGAAATTTGATCAACTCATGAATATATGTTTATATAATATTATATTCTTAATATTAGTAGACGATAAAAATTTTTACAATTTTTAAAATATTCCATTCTATTCAAAATACCAGCCAACAAATATTTTTGATCTGCAATTCAAATCTGAACCAAGTGATCTGGAGTCAGCCATTTTTGGTAAACGCCCAACTGATATAATTGTTACAACTTTTGCCGATAGATAGCGCAATCGGCAGTGCCAATCAGACGACCGGTTTTTAGGTGTCAGATTTTAGGTTATGTTTTAGGGGACATTGTCACCAATACGTAAGTTATTAGAATGATTTTATTTGCAGTCTCTATAAAAAAATGTAGATGGAGGAAAAATGTTGTGTACATCACTAGCGAAAAATACGTTTTCTCCCTCAGGAAAATTGTTGCCCTCAGCTTCGCCTCGGGCTTCAAACTTTTTCCCACAGGGGGAAAAAGTCGTACTTTTCACTCTAGATATACAAATAACTATTCTCGAACTCTTAGTAGATTTTTTTCGTTCCATTTTCATAGCACACTTCTGTTCTTCTTTTCTGTTTGTTTTACGTATTTTCCATTTCCGTACCCTTATTTGTCTCTGTTTCTTAATAATTCAGTTTCGTTAACTGGTTCTTATTTCTTCTTCTATCACTCCATTCCTCCACTGTAGGAATTATCTACTGTTTCAATCAACTTTATCAATTAAAAAGACAGTATTCTTTCCTCTAAGGACTGGTTTCCGAGCTCGGAATTTAGTTAAGTTTTAAACTTTAAAAAGCTGGAGTCGGAAAATTGGCTTTCCGAAACGGGGTGTAGTCGTAGTCCACGATTATATTATATTTCAAAATCTATAAAATTGAACACAAAATAAAATAAAGTATTGTAAAGTTTCAGTTATTTTGAATTATTTAGGAATACTTCATTTCGTCAAGGGAATCGGTTCCAATCATAAAAATGGGAAAATAAAGATTATCATGAAAACTGCGTTTTGAATGCCAATTCTCTGACTCCAGCTGTTTAAAGTCTAGGACTTAGCTAAACTCCGAGCTCGGAAACCGGCCATATAGTTTTTCTTCGAATAACCTTCAATTCTCTTTTTTTGTACTTTATATTCTCTATAGCTTTTGATTTCCTTCTTTATGTAATTTCATCTTATTCTCTACTCAACTACTCTCATCTTCCCACACTTGTTCATCGTATTCACAATATTACATATTCTTCCTGAATGCCACTTCCTCCATACTTTTTCTATTACCATAGAATAAATCAATCTTTCAAGTAAAGTTACCAATACCAAACTTTAAGTTTTCTTTCCTATTAACTCCAACTTCTCCTTTCTCTTCCCCCCTGCACCTTCATCACACGTTTAACTCATCATTCTTTTGCCTCCTCTTCTTCATCACCTTCCATTCCCACTCGTTCCTTTTCTTCTTCATGTTCGTATTCTTCTTTCTCATCCTCAAGCGATTGTCACGTTCACGACTATTACCACACGGATGACCTGTTATCATCATCATGAACTGTCTTCTCCTCCTTCTCTGCCTCATTCTCCTGTCTTCTTCGTCTTCTTCGTCTTCTCCTCCTTCATCTCCTCCTCCTCCTCCTCCCCCTTCTTCTTCTCCTACTCCTTCTTGTCCTCCTCATTCTTCTTCTTCTTCTTCTTTTTCTTTTTCTTTTTCTTCTTCTTCTTCTTCTTCTTCTTTTTCTTTTTCTTCTTCTTCTTCTTCTTTTTCTTCTTCTTCTTCTTCTTCTTCTTTTTCTTCTTCTTCTTCTTCTTCTTCTTCTTCTTCTCCTTCTTCTTCTTCTTCTCCTTCTTCATCTTCTCTTTTCCAGCAGGGGAATGTTCACACCGGCGTGAAGGTGTTGCGTCACTTTGGAGAATATCTGCTGAAGAATATAAAATAATAATAATTGCTGGAAGGTCGTAATAGAGATAGAAATAGGAGTGACCGACCCGACGTGGTGTTTATAAGCCAATGTTATAGATGGCAAGTTTATCGGAAATTGTAATGGTTAGCTCATGGTTGTTGAACAGTATCTGGGTCAGTTGCTACAGTGAGTTTCCACGTTATAATGACAGTATTTGATTAACATTGATGTTGCTATCCTTGTCTATCATTCGACAAAGCAGATAGCGATATCTTTATCTAGCTCCGCAACGTTGCCAGATCCTTTTTCAACAATGTATGAGTATAGTTAATAAACAATGGGCCATATGAATAAAACCAAACCATATGCTCATGAGCATGAGCATTGAGCATAAGGTTTTGCTCATGATCATTAGGTAGAAGCATAAGCATTTGCTCATTTCTAAATGAATAAGCTTTACCTTATGTTCCTGATCTCTGGAGCAAATGCTAACGTATTTTCAAGATTTTTCATCAGCTGATTCGCCTTTGTGGCCTTACTTTGTTTTTATAGCTCACGTAAGCGCTAAATATGCAAGTAGGAAAGACCGCTTGTGTTTGCGTCGTCTGCTCTGTTTTCTATTATTGAATTGAGTAATATGTTAGTTGAGTTTAGAATTTTGAAATAATAGCGTGAATTTTAAAAAATGTCATTTCTATAATAATCTTCAGCATAATCGTATAATATCAATAGTCTTCTTATAATCGTCCACACTCTCATCTTCGTAAATGCCTATTTCCTATTTTGTGATAGCTCATTTATATCACATAGCTATCTTTTGTATTTATTCTTCTGTAGGAATAATGGTGATATAAATCAAGGTTAAATCTAAAAAAAGTTTTATACTTCTCAACTGTTGGTTGTGATCGAATCTGGTATAGTTTCCTCTTCCTCATACGAATTAGTTGAGCCATTTTACTATGAGCAAAAGGTGATAAGCTGCTCTAGACTAGACTCACCTTTTTTGAAGCATTTGCTTCAAGAGTTGAGCAAATGCTCTATTTTTTTCATACAATTTTGAGTTTTATACTTCTCAACTGTTGGTTGTGATCGAATCTGGTATAGTTTCCTCTTCCTCATACGAATTAGTTGAGCCATTTTACTATGAGCAAAAGGTGATAAGCTGCTCTAGACTAGACTCACCTTTTTTGAAGCATTTGCTTCAAGAGTTGAGCAAATGCTCTATTTTTTTCATACAATTTTGAGTATAAGCTTTTACTTTTGAGCAAATGCTTAAACTATTTTTTTGATGTGCATGAGCAAAAGGTTTTGCTCACGTTTATCCATAGAAAATGAAGCGAATGCTCCATATTTTAGAAGTATAAGCAAATGCTCAACTTTAATCATATGGAAAAATTTACTCAACTTTATTTATATATTCAATCTCAATCATGGATATTTATTATTCAATTATTGAAAAGTATTTTTTGGTAGAAAAAACTATAATTTATTGATGATTTCAAACAGGAATGTGCAATTAATCAGATATACTGGTTTCAGCTATCCTCTATGGAAGGCAGTGGCAAGGCAGAGAATCGGCAACTCTGTTCTCCTATCATTCTCGACTGCTATTATAACGTGGACCTCACTATCTGCTCGGACCTAAGTGCGAGATGTTACAGGTAAGGTACCAACAAATTCTAAAGGTGCGTACAGATTTACTCGCCGCGAACATGAGCAATTCACTTTTAATCAGCTGATGCCAAACTTTTTATATCTGTATCTTACCGTTTCTGTAAAAATACAGATATAATCAGCTGACTATAAGTGAATTGCTCATGTTCACGGCGCGTATATCTGTACGCACCTTAAGAAATCAAGCAATACAAGTCAGGTTCAAGCTTCTCTGGAAAATTAATGAACTTCTCATAATTTATTGCAATAGATGAACCAGTCATGAATTTATTTGAAAATACATTGCAGAAATCAGTTGCAAAAATATTTATTGTTTAAAGGATGAGGGACGTTTGGTCTCACAAGATGTAAAATCAATGTGATAAACTGAAAAACTAATATAAATTACGGATAAATTAATTTGCTCCAGCTCACAAATTCGAAGATTTTGTTACAATGACTTCTAAGTTCCATCCAGTTATTGACCGAGCGAAGTGAGGTCTAAGATTCAAGTCGACGGTTTAGTCTCTTAATGTTTATATGTTGCGCATTTACGGTGAAACGCGGTAATAGATTTCCATGAAATTTGACAGGTATGTTCCTTTTTTAATTGCGCGTCGACGTATATACAAAGTTTTTGGAAATTTTGCATTTCAAGGATCATATTAAAGGAAAAAGGAGCCTCCTTCATACGCCAATATTGGAGTAAAGAGTCTGATCTTTACTCCAATATTGGCGTATGAAGGAGGCTCCTTTTTCCTTTTATATTATCCTTGGAATGCAAAATTTCTAAAAACCTTGTATATAAGTCGATGCGCAATTAAAAAAGGAACATACCTGTCAAATTTCATGAAAATCTATTACCGCGTTTCACCGTAAATGCACACATATAAACATTGAAACTTCAAACAATAAGAGAAATGCCAAACCGTCGACTTGAATCTTAGACCTCACTTCGCTCGGT
>NW_024094435.1:0-9679 GCF_014356525.2 Nilaparvata lugens
GGAATGCCGGTCCAATCAAAAGATAGAGACAGACATGTTGCGACTTCACCAATTGAGATCTGACAGCTTGTACCTGATAAGGTCTCGTCTAAATACACAACAACACCGTCACACTGATTGATACTATTATAGCTATGTATTAACTTAAAACCCTCTAGACTCACAAGATCACTACAATCTCTGAGCCATGCCTCTGTGAGAATAATACAATTATACTTCATTTTTATACCTTGTAGTAATATTAGCAACTCGTCAAAATGTTTATTATAGCTACGAATATTCAGATGGAGAACTCTGAAACTATTCGACCCACAACAATTCCTGAAAACAAATGACATTCCTTACTGTAGCTCAGTTAAAAATTTAGGCATTATTATGAATAATACTCTTGACTGGTCAGAACAAGTGAACAAAACTTGTAAAAAGGTATTCTCAGCCATGCATGCATTGAAGAAAATGCACGATATCCTCCCTAGAAACATTAATTATTATTGGTTCAATCTCTCATCTTCCCACATTTAATGTATTGTAATTCTGTTCTTACGATATGCAAGTCACTCTGAATGATAAACTACAGCGTTGCCAAAATTATTGTCTACGTTTCGTCTACTCTCTCCAACGCCATGATCATATCACCCCAGCCCACATTGCTAGTTCAACATTAAAGCTTCCCGATCAGAGGCTTTTTCGAATAGTCAAGCTTGTTAGAGATATCTTGATATACGGTAATCCGAATATTTTAAAGATGATTTCAAATTTGTCTCTGAAGGTAGGAGGATAGATGCTTCACATACTAGAACCGGAGAAGTACTTTAAGGATACCCAATCATCGAACTACTATTTCACAAAATCCTTCTTAGTCAGTGCCTGTCGTGCATGGAATGCACTTCCTGTTTCTATCAGGTCCATCGAGAGCCGAGCGAGCTTCATCCTAACTTTAAAAAAACATCTTTTGGAACAAATGACTGAAACTGTCCGGCCCTAGAACGATCACATGACATCCATCCCCCACCCATCCCACAAATACAAACCTTTAAACCATGTTATAGAACGAATTGTATGTATATATATATTATATAAACTCATGTTATTTCAATTATCCACTGCATAATGCTGTATATTACTGAAAGTTGATAACCCTGATCTACTTTCAGCCTACTTTATTTTAATAATCAATTATTTGATCTTATCTACCTATATAATTATTTACTCTATCAATTTTCTGTTTTTTTTCTCTTTAATATTTTGGTAGAGAGTTAGTGGGGAGGATATTTTTAATATTCTTTCCGAAGAATGGACATTGATATGTCCAAAGCTCCGCCAATTTATGTAGATGCATAACAATATGATTATTATCTATAGTTATTATATTACAAACTGCTTTTTCATATCATATACAGTTCAATAATTATTTTCTTAGTCTATATTATGTAAATTCATCTATAATTTTGCTGTATTGAAAGCTATTGTATATAAGTGTATAAGCCAGTATATATTGTAATCTACATAAATAAAGTACTCAATCAATCAATCAATCAATCAATCAACAATCACTACCAACACCATTGAAACTGTTATTGTAATCAACAAGATTAGCGAACTCTTTACAATCGATAATCGGTCGCTCTAGATAATTATCATCATCCATGATACAAATTTTATTTTGTTCATATCTCATCAGCGCATCAGCCAGCTAACAACTGATAAAATTAGGAATGTGTAGAGACTTTTTGAAAGTATTGCATTTAACTTACATGTTACAATCAAGTGAAAAATTATTAGATAAAGTAAACGATGAGAGTAATAAGCCTTAATAATGATTTACTAGCACCAAATTAGATAAGGATTGAATTGAGCTCGCTATAAAGTAAGTAGAATTGATCATAAATAAAAGACATTTATAAATATGATGTTGAAACAATAATTGAAAAACAAGAATCCTTAGAGAAAAAATGACAATCAAAAAGCATCAAAGAGAATAATAAAATCCACCTAAAGATATCCATATTATAAAACAATAAAAAAATATATACTATGATGCAAATAATCATGAAAACAAGAATCCATAGGAGAGAGAGGAAAAAGGAACAATCAAAAACCTCAAAGAAGCAATAACATTTCACCCTAATGTTATATGCTTTCACTATATATTCTCCCCCCTGTATTACTGTAGTACCTCAGCAATCAGGATGAAATAATAATATTATTTTATTACATAAATTATATTATTGTTAGTAAATAGCTTGAATTTCACGATCTATTGGGTTAAATGCTAGTGATAGTTTATTCAGATTATTTCACCGCATGGGCTATCTTTAAAACACTCTCACCAATCGTTCTAATGTGTTACTTTTTATAATTATACATATACAAATATTATTTTCACTGATATCACACTACTCGTGTTTTTGGAATTTTAATGAAGAACTGAGGAAATTGATGTTGTTACCTTGGCTGGAGACACTTGCCTATTGATGCGGCACTCACTTCACTTGACCAGGCTGGCGGTTGAGTTGGCATTGGTTGCAGTGGGGCGTAGCAGCGCCCCGTCGGCCTGGATGGGGGCGGCGTCTTCCTCGGAGGCGGTTGCGGGTGGAGTCCTCTCCACCAGGTCCTTTAGACAATTCACTCTGAATGGACGAGATGTTTGAGTTCTCTTGGCCATCACACGTCCATCGTTTGTCCACACGGAAGCCATCTTGTTCTCCTTAATCATGCTCCTTGCCATTTTGAATAGTACACTTGTATCCTTAGTGAGTTGTTCATTCAAATAAATTTGGTTGTCTGGAAAATCATTGTTGATTTCTCTCGCCTTCAGGAATCTTTTGTTACGTCTTGCGAGGAGCCATTCATTTTTAACCAGTCTTGACATGAATGAAACTACAATTGACTGAGATCTCGGCTCGCCCCCCCGGATTGGGAGCCAATGGGCAGCGTTGATGTCTGTTTGGTAGTATGTAAGT
This sequence comes from Nilaparvata lugens, assembly GCF_014356525.2. Lineage (NCBI taxonomy): Eukaryota > Metazoa > Arthropoda > Insecta > Hemiptera > Delphacidae > Nilaparvata > Nilaparvata lugens. Next base: position 2,964 of record NW_024094435.1, read on the forward strand.
TTCAGGAGTTCAGCTATCTTAATGATAATGGGAAATACATTGGTCCCTTTTGATTGAATTGGGATGCCAGAAACTACTATGTTGTTTTTCCTAGTTTGTATTTGAAGATCGTGAATTTCTCTCTTTGCAATGGCTAATTCTTGATGCAATTTACAATTTTCATCAGCTAGCTGCTGCACCCTTGTTTCTGTACTGGTCGCTTTTTCAACTATTTCGTCCATTTTTGTTTTAAGGCAAGTAATGTCTTTGTTCATATTACTCATCTCTTCCTGTATGCTATCCAATTTCTTGTTGTTAACGTCCCACTGGTTCTCCATATCCTCTTTTAAGGCAGCAATCGCTTCCACAATTATTTCAATAACCCGCTCGTAGTCGATCGTTGGTTTAACTATGGTGTCTGTCTGCTCACTGCAACACTTTACACATTTCCAAGATTTTTGTGAACCACGTGTAACACATTCACTGACACATGAGTTATGAAATTGTGCCTGGCAGCTCACACACGTGCTGCTCCCGTCTTTTGTCGGTGCAATGTCCTTTGTACATTTGTTACACTTCACCATGTTGCTGATTACTAATTTCTACTAAGTAGAAGTTCTTCTGATTACTAAATTCCACTAAAATTACTGCTACGAATTGAATTCACTATGATTTTTCACTGCTAACCGGCCAATACGCTGAGCCACGCTTAGAAGTTGTTTTTCGACAGCGATAGATCCAACTTCATCGGCTGCCCGATAAGAACTCAATTATTGAGCCCAGATTATGAAAGCGGTATAAAATGATAGCTTGAGATTTGAGTCATCGATTCTCATCTAATTTTTTTTGAACTTTGTTCCTGGGGGTGGCAAGGGTCCTGGCCAACTACAAATCTCCTCCCTTGCTGACAGTGTAATTGCTGAGCTAAAACTATGAAGGTTTTATTATATGATGGCTGGAGACAGGACTCATTGATTTGCATGACATTTTCCTCAAATACTCCTTCTATGGGGGCGGCAAAGGTCCTAGTTACCAACAACTCTTCTCACCCTCTAAAGGCGTAATTATTGAGCCCTCATAATGTTATTGGTAACATATGATAGCTGAAGACTTGTTTTATTGGTTAGCATCACATTTTTCTTGAATACTCCAACCCTGGGGGCAGCAAGGGACCTGGTTACCCACAACTCTTCTCACCCTCTAAAGGTATAATTTTTGAGCCAAAATCATGAAATCAGTATAAGGTGATAACTGAAAACCTGATTAATTGATTCCCATCACATTTCTCTTGTATACTCTGTCACTGGGGGCAGCAAGGGTCCTGGCCACCTACAACTCACCTCCCTTGCTGATTGTGTAATTGTTGAGCCGAAAGTATAATGATGGTATCACATGATAGCTGCAGACTTGTTTCATCGAGTTGCTTCAAACTTTCCCTGAATACTTCTTCCCTGGGGGTGACAAGGGACCTGGTTACCAACAACTCCCTCCTGTTGACGATGTAATCGTTGAGCCCAAATTATGAAAGTGGTATTACATGATGGCTTGAGTTTCATCAATTTGCAACAAACTTTTCTTGGATACTCCATCCATGGGGGCAGCAAGGTACATGTTTACCTACAACACTTCTTCCTCGTTCACAGTGTAATCATTGAATCCAAATATTATAAAAGTAATATAACGTGATAGCTTGTAGAAGACTTGTATCATCGATTCGCATAACATTTCTCTTGAATACTACTTCCCTGGGGGCAAAAAGGGACCTGGTTACCTAAAACTCTTCTTAACCTCTGAAGTGTAATTATTGAGACAAATTATGAAAGCAGTATAAAATGATAGCTGAAGACCAGAATCATCAATTCATAACTCATTTTTCTTGAATAATTTGTCCCTTGGGGCGGCAAGGATCCTGGCCACCTACAACTCACCATCCTTGCTGACGGTGTAATTGTTGAGCCTGGAGTATGATGATGGTATTTTATGATGTCTGAAGACTTGTTTTATCAATTTGCATGACATTTTCCTTGAATACTCCTCCCAAGGGGTCGGCAAGGGACCTGGTTACCTACAGCTTTTACCCATGCTGAAAGCATAATTTTTGATTCCCAATTATCTTGGTGGTATCAAATGATAGCAGAGGATTGATTCATTGTGTTGCATCACACTTTCCTCGAATAATCCGTCCCCGTGAGGGGGGGGGTCAAGAGTCCTGATTACCTAGAAATCTTCTTCCTTGCTGACGGTGCAGTTATTGAGCCCAAATTATGAAAGTTATATAACATGACAGTCAAAGATTTGTGTCATCAATTTGCATCATATTTCTCTTGAATACTACGTCCCTGGGGGCAGCAAGGGTCCTGGTTACCTAAAACTCTTCTTCTTTTGCTGGAGGCATAATTTTCGAGACAAATTATGAAAGCAGTATAACATTATAGCTGAAGACCAGAATCATCGATTCATTACTCATTCTCCTAGTATAATTTGTCCCTGGGGGCGGCAAGAATCCTGGCCACTCACAACTCACCTTCCATGCTGACGGTGTAATTGTTAAGCCACAAGTTTGATGATGGTATTTCATGATAGCTGAAGACTTGTTTCATCCATTTGCTTGATATTCCCCTTGAATACTCCTCCCCTGGGGGCGGCAAAGCACCTGGTTACCTACAGTTCTTACCTCCACTGAAGGCGTAATTTTTGATTCCGAATTATGTTGGTGGTATCAAATGTTAGCAGAAGACTTGTTCCATCGAGCTGCTTCACACTTCCTCCAAATACTCCATTTCAGGGGGCGGCAAGGCACCTGGTTACCAACAACTCTTCCTCCCTTGCTGACGGTGTAATTGCTGAGCCAAAAGTATGAAGGTTGTATTATATGATAGCTGGAGACAGAACTCATTGATTTGCATGACATTTTCCTCGAATACTCCTTCTCTGAAGGCAGCAAAGGTCCTAGTTACCAACAACTCTTCTCACCCTCTAAAGGCATAATTTTTGAGCCAAAATCATGAAATCAGTAAAAGGTGATAACTGAAGACTTCATTAATTGAATCCCATCACATTCCTCTTGTATACTTTGTCACTGGGGGCAGCAAGGGTCCTGGCCACCTACAACTCACCTCCCTTGCAGGTGGTGTAATTGTTGAGCCAAAAGTATGATGATGGTATCACATGATAGCTGCAGACTTGTTTCATCGAGTTGCATCAACCTTTCCCTGAATACTTCTTCCCTGGGGGTGGCAAGGGACCTGGTTACCAACGACTCCCTCCTGTTGACGATGTAATCGTTGAGCCCAAATTATGAAAGTGGTACTACATGATGACTTGAGTTTCATCGATTTGCAACAAATTTTTCTCGAATACTTCGTCCCTGGGGGCAGCAAGGGACCTGTTTACCTACAACACTTCTTCCTCGTTCATAGCGTGATCATTGAGTCCAAATATTATAACATGATAGCTGAATACTTGTATCATCAATTCGCATAACATTTCTCTTAAATACTACATCCCTGGAGGCAGTAAGGGATCTGGTTACCTAAAACTCTTCATCTTTTGCTGACAGCATCATTATTGAACCCAAATTATGAAAAAGGTATCACATGATAACCAAGAACTTGTGTCAAAGATTCGTATCACGTTTTTCTTGAATACTCCTTCCCTGGGTGTGACACTGGACCTGGTTACCTACAACTAATCTCACCCTCTGAAGGCGTGATTATCGAGACAAATTATGAAAGCAGTAAAAAATGATAGCTGAAGACCAGAATAATCAATTCATAACACATTTTTCTTGAACAATTTGTCCCTTGGGGCGGCAAGGATCCTGGCCACCTACAACTCACCTTCCTTGCTGATGGTGTAATTATTGATCCAGAAGTTTGATGATGGTAATGCGGGTTGTATCAAATGATAGCTGGAGATATGACTTTTTGATTTACATGATATTTTCCTCGAATACTCCTTAGTAGATATGTAAGGCCGATTTTCAAGCATTTTTTTTACGACTTTTCTCCCACCCACCCCTCTTCCACCGCACTCATCTTGTGTACCCCCAACCTCCCCCGCTGTTGATACAACCTCCCCCGCCCCTCCACCGCTCCTTAGAAGGAGAAGAACCTCTCTCTCTCCCTCCCCCGGCCCTTAAAATGAACCCCTCTCTTTCTCTCTCTCTCTCTCTCTCTCTCTGTCTCTCTCTCACTCTGTAACTGAATACTTCAACAGACTTGAACTCATGAAGCTGCGTGAGAGTAGATCATATCATGCTTTGTGCTTCCTCTATAAGATATTGAAAACTAAAACCCCTAAGTATCTGGCTGTAGAGTACCGTTACTTGGGTGATTTTGGTCGTGGAGGAACGCGGCATGAATCCCATCTGCTGGCTGTCCCAACACATAGGACTGTTATGTACAACAAGTCGTTTCTTGTGACAGCCTGTAGTTTGTGGAATTCTCTACCTGCTGAGCTAAGGCTTGTTGAGGGACATCGTCAGTTCGGCGCGGCTGTCTTGCGGTGGATCAGAGGTGGTGGACTCGGCTGGAATGTTACTGAATCTTAACGTAAGTGTGTGTGTGTGTGTTGTGTGGGTGTGTGTGTGGTGTGTGTGTGTGTGGTGTGTGTGTGTGTGTGTGTGTGTGTGGTCTTTTCTTCCCTCCTATCTATTCCTTTCTTCTCTTTCTATCGAAATGGTCTATGGATTTTGAACTGACTCTTATACCGTTTTCATTTTTCTCTTTTTTATTATTGTATTTTTTCCACTGACTAAAATTCGAAAGAAAAATTTTTTTTTTCTCTTTCCTTCACTTGTATTTGAAAGTATTATTATTATTGTAAAATTAGTTTGTTTTCATAGTCTTATAATCTTTGTTGTACAGTGTTTTAGTTTTACTTAGAATTGTATTGGAGGGTTAAGTGTAAGAGAGGGCCGGCTGCGCCCTAACTCCGCCCTCCCAGGTTTTTTAATAAAGGCAGCAAATCAATCAATCAATCAATCTGTCTCTGTCTCTCTCTCTCTTGAAATTTCTCTTGAACCAATGCATATCAACTGTTGCAAATTTTTTACAGGAGAGAGTTCCTTCCTCCTGTTTGATTACGCCTGTTTTGTCCTCCATCATCGTCCTCCTTTGTCCTCCGTTCTCTTCCTCCTCCTCCTTTGTCCTCCTTTGTTCTCTGTTCTCCTCCTCCTCCTCCTGTGGTTTAGGTGTACTACATCTTGAGTGATAGTAGGAGAAGTCTCCCTCGGAATCAAGATCACACTGTATCCCAATAGACCACGTTTTCTTCTCAGAATTAGAAGACATTATAGGTTTACTAAATCTTGAGTCATAGTAGATGATGTTTTCCTCGGCATCAGGATCACACTGTATCCCAATAGACCATGTTTCCTTCTCAGAACACAAAGACATTGTAGATGTTAACCGATCAAAGCTAAAACCTCAAATGAGTAAAATATGAAAAATCTGGTGTGGTACACTCACACAACTTTCCTTGCTCATATTCGAAACTACGATCAGACTTTTGTATATGTGTATATATAATTGTTTTCAGAGTACTTTTTCCTTTGTGTAAATATTGTGAAATTCAATGATTTTTTTAGTCGTCATTTTTTTAAAGTCGTCAAAACAGCTGTTCTACAGATGAAATATCTCGACTATGTGTTCTTTTTATGAACTGCTCTACCTACCTACCTCATGAACGAGAAGGAGGTTACAAAGTCCATTTCTCAAGGATGGGGTGGACCCCCCATTAGTTTCCCAGAAAGGAGACTCATGCCAGTTGATAGAGCTGATAAATAACTATACAGAGTATGAATTTGAAAAAAATCGGTCAAGTTATTTTGAAAAAATCGTGGTTTTTTAGTAATTATCCGCCATTTTTCTCAAGAATATTACGGAGCTCCTGCAATTTTCCAAGGAAAAAACTCATGTCATTTGATAGGACTTATGAATAGCTACCCATGGCTTGAATTTGAAGAAAATCGTTAGAGCCGTTTTCCAGAAAACCGTGAAAAACCTGGTTTTTGGTCATTATCCGCCATTTTTCTCAAGAATATTACGGAGCTCATGGAATTTTCCCAGAAATGAGACTCATGCCAGTTGATAGTGCTTATGAATATCTATCCATGGTATGAATTTGAAGTAAATCGTTGGAGCAGTTTTCGAGAAAACGGTGAAAAACATGGATTTTTAGTCATTATCCGCCATTTTTCTCAAGAATATTACGGAGCTCCTGAAATTTTCCCAGAAATGAAACTTATGCCAGTTATAGGGCTTAAAAATAGCTATCCATGGTATAAATTTGAAGAAAATCGTTGGAGCTGTTTTCGAGAAAACCGTGAAAAACATGGTTTTTTAGTCATTTTCCGCCATTTTTCTCAAGAATATTACGGAGCTCCTGAAATTTTCCCAGAAATGAGACTTATGCTAGTTGATAGGGCTTATAAATAGCTATCCATGATATAATTTGAAGAAAATCGTTAGAGCCATTTCGAGAAAAACGTGAAAAACATGGTTTTTTAGTAATTATCCGCCATTTTTTCCGACATCTTGATTGAATTTTATTGAATTTCTTATTGTCGGGTCCTCATGGTATAGGGACCTTAAGTTTAAAATTTCAAGTCGATCGGTTAATTAGGAATGGAGTTATCGTGTTCACAGACATACACACACACACACATACACACACACACACATACACACACACACACATACACACACACAGACCAATACCCAAAAATCATGTTT
>NW_024094436.1:0-10193 GCF_014356525.2 Nilaparvata lugens
ATAAAATATTTCAAAAAAAGTGTACTGAGATTTTTATTTTCTTTATATTTATATTACAAGGAGCCCTATACAGAAAAGAGATAAATCAGAGGCAACTTATTTGGAAGTAAGTATTCCTTTATAATTTGGAGTGATTCAATAATTTATCAACAATAGTATAATTCGCACCTAGAGCAGAAAATGAGATTTTTCCAGCTCGAAATCGGTTTTCAAGTCTGAGGCCGTAGGCCGAGGACTAGAAAAGATTGAATTGAATTGAATTGAATTGAATCGCTGCCTTTATTAAAAACCTAGGAGGGCGAAGTTAGGGCGCAGCCGGCCCTCTCTTACACTTAACCCTCCATACAATTCTAAGTTACAACTAAAACAACATCATAAACAATGAACTAAAGTAAAAGAAAACAATAACTTAGAAAATTTACAAGAAAAAATATATATAAATATAATAACTATATTTAATTTTTTATTATATTATAATTATTTATAATTATATATAAATATAATAAAAATAAAAAAAGAGAAAACTCGAACTCCTTTCCAATTTGAGTACGTAAAGGTGGTTATGCAGGAAGGAAGAAGAGAAAAGTGAATACAGTTGAGAATTTTCAGTCCAAATCCATAGATTATTCCGGTAGAAGAAAGGGAAGAAGGGAGAAGAAAGAAAAGAAAAGGAAGAGAGAAAGAAGGAAGAAAGAGAGGAACCACACATACACACACACATATATATACACTATATAGACTTGAATTACGGGTTAGGGAGCATTCCAGCCGAGTCCACCACCTCTGATCCACCGCAAGATAGCCGCGCCGAACCGGCGACGTCCCTCAACTAGCTTCAGCTCAGCAGGCAAAGAATTCCATAAACTACAGGCTGTCACAAGGAACGACTTATTGAACATAACAGTCCTATGTGTTGGGACAGCCAGCAGATGGGATCCATGCCGCGTTCCTCCACGGCCAAAATCACCCAAGTAACGGTACTCCACTGCCAGATACTTAGGCGTTTTGGTTTTCAATATCTTATGCAGGAAGCACAAAGCATGATGTGATCTACTCTCACGCAGCTTCATGAGTTCAAGTCTGTTAAAGTATTCGGTCACATGGTCGTCACGTCTCAGGTTGAAGATAAAGCGAACACAATAATTATGTGCACGCTGCATCCTCTGCAAAAGTTGAACTGTCATGTCAAGAGTCACAATGTCACAGTAGTTGAAGATTGGGAAAATCAGAGTCTTGACCAGCATAACCTTTGTAGGAAAGGGAATGAAGTCAGAGATCCTCTTCAATGTCATGATCCCCCCAATGACCCTGTTACAAGTCTGAGTCACGTGGCTGGTCCAGTCAAGAGTCCTTGTCATTGTCAGTCCCAAATTTTTCACGTCAGAGCTGTATTCCAATTGTATGTTATTCAATGTTATGTATGGTCCGTTAGATATGTCAATTGTGTTTAAAAGTCTTGAGTAACCTATCACTATAGATTTCGATTTTGTCTCGTTAATTTTTAGTCCATTATTCTCAGTCCACTGTACCAAACGAGTCAAGTCAGCATTGACCTCATCAACTGTGACGCCAAAGTCATTTTTCTTGCAGTGTCGGTATATTTGTAAATCGTCTGCATACAGGTGATGTCTGGTCGTAAGTAGAGTGCTTGTCACGTCATTTATGTAAATGCTGAACAATAGAGGACCCAATACCGAACCCTGAGGAACTCCTCTGTTCACTTCACGCCACCGTGAAGAGGCATCCCCAACTCTCAGTGCCACAGTGGAATTGGAAAAACCTAATTTTCTGAGTTTGTAGAGTAGAGTAGGATGGAAAATACTGTCGAATGCCTTGCTAAAATCTATTAGGACTAGAACTGTTAGCTTTCTATTATCCATGGCCCTACGGATGTCGTCAGTTACTCTCAGGAGTGCAGAGGTGGTGCTATGACCACTACGGAACCCCGATTGAAAGTCACCAATCAATCCAGAGCCATGAACGAATGTGCTCAATTGAGAGTGAACAATGATTTCCAGAACCTTTGACAAGACGTACAATAAGCTAATAGGCCTGTAATCAGATGGAGAGAGAGGGTTAGGGATTTTGTTCAAGGGGATCACAATAGATGACTTCCAGCCATCAGGAAAAGCCGACGTTAAAAGTGAGGTATTGATTAAATGAGTGAGGAAAGGAAGGATGAGAGGAAGGATAATTTTGATAAATTTGATTGGGATACCATCTGCACCAACAGCATTACTCTTTACTCTATGAACAGCCAAGAAGACCTCTTGCTCCGTGACATTGGAGAAGTAGAAATCCTCATTTTGATGACAATCAGGCAGAGAGTCAAAGTGAGCACGAGCTTGGTCCAAACTTACAGGGATGTCAGTGAAGAAATCATTGAGATCATCCAGCGAGTGAGCAACAGTCGGTACCTGCCTCTCCTTGCCAGCCCCAATCTCCCTCAGAGCACGCCACAAAGATGAAGTTGATGATCGCTTTGAGGAGATCAAGTCTCGGTAAAATGTAGCTTTAGAATTTCTAATTTTTTGCTTGCAAGAGTTTCTCAAACGCTCTTGCTTTTTTGCACCAATAATCTCGATCCCTCATCAGCTGGCGTATCTCATCAGTGAGCCATGGAGCAGGATCCCTGGTTATTCTACGATTTTTCAAAGGAACATGTTTTTCAAAAAGAGAGATTATATTGTGATTCAAAATGTTCAACATAACATTAACATCGTTAGTATGGAATATGTGTAGCCAGTCAAGGTTAATTGCATCATTAAACAAGCTGTGGTAGTTAATATTCTTATAATCCCTATAAGTGATTATTTTAGGTTTAGGCTTAGGCCTCTTCATATTATAGACAAGAAATATCATATCATGTGCTGAAAGGCCTGGAAAAGGGATCTGCCCATGGCACACAGCTGACTTCTTATTAGCAACTGCAATAAGATCAAGCAATGTGTCAGAGGTGGATGTATGGTGCGTAGCTTGGAGAGGCAGCAAGGTCATACCATTCGCAAAAAACATAGTGGTCAGTTGTATTTTGTCATGAGTATCAGGTCCAAGTAAGTCAGTATTGAAGTCACCCATGATAGCCACATGTTCATAGGGCACCATCAGCTCAAGTAGTGCTTCCTCAAATTCTGACATATACCCAATATGAGGCGGCCTGTAGCAAACTGCTATTAACATTTTAACTCCGTTACACTTTACCTCAATAAACATGTATTCAGGTCTAGCTGCACGGGAGGTATCAGAGGAAAACTTATGAACAGGCAACAGAGAACGCTTGACAAACGCGGCAACCCCTCCCCCATTCTTGTGTAACCGGTCATTCCTAATGAGCACATAATCCTCTAGTGCGACAAGTCGATTAGGGATTGTCGGTTTTAGCCAGGTTTCAGATATAAGAATGATGTCACAATCTTTGCCCTCGAAAGTGTGCCTAAATTCATCTATATGGCAGAGAAGGGATTGTGCATTGACATGAGCGACTTTAAGACGATCAGGGAAAGGAGAGACAGCCCGCTTGAGGGCATCGCCGACACTCAGCGTGGCCGCGCCGTCATCCTGCTGTATAGACAAGGTGGCTGCGACGAAGCAGCAAGGCAGAAGAGAGGGGTGAAACGGCGAAACAACAAGAAGATACAAAAAAGACACTTACCACATTCATACTGACACACACACACAAAGAAAGAAATGAGAAAAGAAATATAGAAATCATATGAGATAAAAGAAAAACAAAATCAAGTGAAGAAGTCGAGCGCTATGAACAATAGGATAACGCTGTATTAGATGGTCAAGGCGGTTTGGCTCCATTGATACAAGCATACTAATACTGTTGATCAAATACAAGTACCACAGGAATAGCGAATATTGAGAAGAAAAAAGAAGCAGAAGGCTGATAACTTAATCAAAATACTGTAATTAGCAAAATAATTAGAGAGAGAGAGAGAAAAAATATATATATACACATACATATATTAGGCAACAAACTGCATACTGATAGTGTATGAGCGGTAACTTATTTCCATTGTGACAGAAAAATGAGAAGATCGCCATAAAAACATACATAAACATATACTAATATATGATAATAATAATAAAAGAATAAATAGTCGAAAATAATAATAATAATAATAATAGAAAAGTGAATAATGTTATCATGTACTCCTGACAAAGAGGTAAACCCTACCGATTAGGAAGAATTAGGACAGAGAACGGAGGCAACAGATAAGTTAGGCGTAGTCATGATAACGGGATAAGAAAGACAACTAGATCACAATCACGTGAGATTCTACTCTTCATTCACACACAGAAATATAATGCAAAAGTAACATCAAGATAATATATGGATTTGACTGAATGGAAAGGTTCTGTTGAAGAGAAATGTTATACTGAATCATACTTCATTTATCTAGCCGACCGACAATAAAGAGAAATAAAGTAATAAAATTCTAAGAGAAAAACAAATAATAATATTAATAATAGTAATTAATGATTCATTGAGTGAAATTAAGTGGACAGAGAGTATGAAATCAAATAAATACAGCATATTTATAGTGTTAAATAAATGGAACAAATAAATTAAGTAAAATCATATCATTAATGGAAATTTAAAACTCAAAGCATAAATACATTTCTCAGACATGGTTGGCTGCACTATGCTTTTTACCCTCAGTGTCAGTCCAATAAATTATTCCATCAAAGGACCATACGTTTTTATATCCAATTTTTCGACCATTGAATTATATAATTGTATTCTTCGTTGTGTTAAGTCCTCCCTTATAACAACGCCAGTACCCTTGAGCTTTTTCTTCTGAGAGAAAACTGCATACCGTTGACGATAGCTAACGAATTTGACAATGATGGCGCGGGGTCGGGGTGGAGGGGTGTTGGACGCCGCGACGGCCAGCCGACGCCCCACGCGATGCGAGCGATCGATGTCTTGCAGCTCGATGTTAACACCCAGCTTATCTTTACAAACATCGATCACTAGTTGATCAGTATCTTCCTTATTTGCTTCTGGCACTCCAAATATGCGAATACAGTTTCTTCTTTGATACTGCTCTAAATTATCGGCACGATCAAATGATTGCTTGACTTTCTCATCACTGAGCTTAAGGTGCTCTTTCAACGATGACACTTCTTTTTGAAGATCCACTATTTGAAGAATAGCAGAGTTCAGAGATGCTGTCAACCCCTCAATGACTAGGGAAGACACGCCGGACACAACGTCTTTAACTAATTTGTTATATACATTGCTGTCATTTAGAATTTTAAGCACGAAATTGTTCTCAATACCTGAGATAACAGCCGGTGATAAAGGGCGAGCCGGCTCAGAGGCAGAGCCTTGCTTCGAAGCAGTAGATGTCGTCTGCTGTGGCACCTTATCTTTCACAGCTGATGAGGACGACTGCGATGATGACGATGACTGCTTATCTGCTTTGCCTGACTGAGAACGAGTCACAGTAGTGTGTTTTGGTGAATTCATGATTAATTTTAGTTTTGAGACACAATTTGCAGCCACAACACGAAAGTAACAGGAATTATTAACTGACAATTTTATAAAACAAAGAAAACTGCACACGATGGTACGTATAAAAATTCAAAAATCCAACTTTAAACTGACGAAAAGCTATAAAAACGAGGAGCTCGAACCTGACACAGCCTCTACTCGGAATCTATCATTATCATTATCTTAATCAAAAGATTGAGAGCTGGAAAAACATTTTTGCCCGTGGTGCAAACGATATTTTTCGCCACACTACAGGTATTGCTGACAAAATAAATAAAGAATACAAAATAAAGAATACTCTAAGCTATCGTACCTATCTCTTGATTTTAGTGGTAGAAGATTTGCAGTCTGGATTTCAGATTCTTTTAAAATTTCACTTGGAATACCACAGTCATCTTCAAGCATTTTTGAAAATTCGGAATGCACTAATCAACAATAAATAATTGAATAAAACTGGTTGCGAAGCGAATTAGTTTGATTCGAAACTGGAACTGAAATCATGGCGACTTCAGTTGATGATGAAAGTGGACACTCGCCCGATCTAGCGGATGACTCATTAACTACTTCCATGAGCGGCTGGAAAGAGACAACTTTCTGGCCTAGACCAGAAAAGAAACCCTTTTCTGACGTCGTCTGCAAACAAGGTCTTTCAGATCTACGTAGGGACTGGAAAACAGCTGCTTTCTGTGCAGTGTGGCGAAAAAATAGTTTCAATATTTCACTCACCTTTATAGAAATACGATTGGACCTTGAAAAAATAAATAAAATAAAATTTTAAAAATGAATCAATTCAAAATAACAAGAATGTAGTGGGGTACCTACAGAGCAACAAATCGGATATTGCAGGTTGCAGTCACAAATCCATCTCGGTCTTACCACAAAGAAATAAATATCTAACATTTATTTTACTTTGTGTTTTTACACAGCCCAGGTAAGGGTTTCTCCCATTCATTCAGTACTTTGTGTGATGACAGTTACCAAGCACTATAATTATGTGGAGGGATCTGATACTGGCAGTGAATAGTGTTGGCCCAATACTCAACACAGAGAAAGAAATACATTCCTCTACCATAGACAACACTGATACAAGTATCTACAGTATGGTAGCCTATCTTTACTCTATGCTTCTACTTTATGTGAGCTCAACCAGCAATAGGTACAACTCACAACTTAACACCACTAAATATAAGGATTTTCATTTTCTGTTTCATTTCCTTTTTGTGTATGCAGCATGCATATGCAGGTAACATTTTCATTCAATATTAGTTCTTCGCATGTAACATGATTTTCGAATATGGTTACCATGAACTGTGACAGGAGCTGATAGTGGCAGAAAACAGTTCAACTATTTATGTAACTACTCAAAAAAGAAACGTCACTCTATTTGATAATTATATACTTTTGATAATCCAATCATTATCATCACAAATAATTTCATTTAATTGCACTAGCATAAGCATGTTCTTACTTTTGACTTACTGAATGCCAAAGTCGTTGTTTGCATGTTTGTATGTTCTACAATAACTTTAGAAAGAATCAATCAATCAATCAGGTATAACAAATGAAGGGACACAGTGATTTCTCATTTCAAATAGGATATCCAATGAAACCTACTGTCAAATTATCCTTGTAAAAGGAATATTTTGCTGTTTCCATAATTTTCACCAATTGTATAATTTATTGAGAGTTGCAGGTTTCAAAGATTGCAATGTACAACAGTTCTTGAGCGAGTTCTCCAACCAAGGGGGTCATCAATATTATGATATTTTATTTTTATTTCAGTAGCAAGTTTTCTCTGCTAAATGTGTTGAAAAAATGCAATTTTTGATACATTTTTTGATACATAGAATTAAAAACAAAAACTTTTCATCAATATTTATTTATCAAGTTAAGATTATTCCTTCTCAGTGTTTTTTGAAGGACATTACAACAGTTTTTATTCTTTTCAATGATAATTCCCTTAATTTCAGTTTGACAAAATGTTGTTCAAATGAAATCATGCATGAAAAGATTTTCTTTCTAAAATCCAAGAGATATTGCCTTCAACATGAAGAGGGGAACTGATTTCCCCTTGCAGTTTGTAGCATTGACAGAGTAGTGGGGAGGAGTAAGCAGGCTGCACACAATTGGATGCTGACACAAAAGTAGGGAGAATGCTGTTGGGTAGTGGGAGTGATCAGTGAAGGAAAGAGCATTGGGCCTCTCTGTCTTCAAGAGAGAACCATGTAAAAAGTAATATCTCCCGGACTATAGTCCATGAACATTGTTTATTCAGCTGATGAACCCATAGTCCTGAAAATATGAATATACCATACCCTTCAGGACCAAGCCACATGAGGTTTTTTTTCAGACAAGTCAGCAGGGCAGGAATCTGTCTGATTGGGATCAGTTGACATTATTGGAAACCAGCTGATTGGGATCAGTTGACATTTGGAAACCAGCTGATAATCAGCCAATCAGAGAGCTTCCTGCCCTGCTGACTCTAATGAAAATAGTTTCATTTATGGTACTTATGTTTCTCCAAGATAGTTTTCTTTTCTAGGGTTTCAACAGGTTATAACATTTACACTTGTCTGATTTTTGTAATACTGACGCCATGTCAATACTAATACAAAAACATGTTATGCACTTATGCATTTATGTTAGCACTGAAAAATGTGAAAACCTTGCAGGAAAGTCTGTTGACTTTCAATCTCGATTAGATGTCATGAGAGCCAATCAGAGAAGCCTTCTCTCATTGGTTCTTGTAGAGTTTAACAATGATCAAAAATTAAACAGGCTTTTGTGCAACTAAGGCTACCGTAACTATTTGTTTTGGTGGTGTAATTGATTCTACCTGAAGTCATGTATTCTCAACAGGAAAAATTATATATTTTATTGCACATAGTTATTTGTTTATATAAAAATACATTACCTCACATGAAAATGATAATATTCAATTTTTTTCAAATTCATTTTTCTCTCAAAAACATACACAATATTATAATATAATATTATAACATCTAAAAATAATACTATTAAATATATAAGAATACATCCAAATATAACTCAAAAGAGGTTTACAGCTTAATGCCAATACAAAAATGTTGTCCTTGAATAAGATTCAAATATTGAAAATTGCATTAAGAAAACATATAAAATGTTTTTCTTTATGAAATTTGGAATACCATTTTTGGGCCAAGCCTGTTGTTGTATCCCAATCATATGCATATGATCTGTGACAATTATTGATGTATTCACATTTAAATTTTTCAATTTTTGTAGCCAGAAGGAGAGTAGAACTAACCTCATTCATGGCAGACTCCACTGCAGGATTTACCCTCAAAGTTATTACTTATTGATAAAATAAATTGAATCAATTGAAGATGATGTTTGATTAAAGATTCAAGGTAGAGTAGAATACTGTTTTGATAAAGTTTTATAAGAAAGTGAGGGTTGACAAAATTATGCTTAGCTAGGAGTTGTTTCTCCATTATGTGTTCTGGTATGTTCTTTCAAATTACCTAACTGAGCACTTTTGAAGCCACAAAACTTGCAGCTGAAAGGTTTTTCTCCAGTATGTGTTTTGATATGTCTTCTCAAATTACTTGGCTGAGCACTTTTGAAGTCACAGAACTTGCAGCTGAAAGGTTTTTCTCCAGTATGTGTTTTGATATGTACTTTCAAATTACCTAACTGAGCACTTTTGAAGTCACAGAACTTGCAGCTGAAAGGTTTTTCTCCAGTATGTGTTCTGAGATGTTTTTTCAAACTACTAAAATCAGCACTTTTGAAGTCACAAAACTCGCAGCTGAATGGTTTTTCTCCAGTATGGGTTCTGATATGTACTTTCAAATGACCTAGCTGAGCACTTTTGTAGTCACAAAAATCGCAGCTGAATGGTTTTTCTCCAGTATGTGTTCTGGTATGTGCTTTCAAATGACCTAAACTAGCACTTTTGTAATCACAAAACTCGCAGCTGAATGGTTTTTCTCCAGTATGGGTTTTGATATGTCTTCTCAAATTACTTGGCTGAACACTTTTGTAGTCACAAAAATCGCAGCTGAATGGTTTTTCTCCAGTATGTGTTCTGGTATGTGCTTTCAAATGACCTAAACTAGCACTTTTGTAATCACAAAACTCGCAGCTGAAAGGTTTCTCTGATGTATGAGTTCTAATATGTGCTTTCATATTACTTAACTTAGCACTTTTGTAGTCACAAAACTCACAATTGAATGGTTTTTCTCCAGTGTGTTTTCTAATGTGTACCTTCAAATGACTAAACTTTGGTATCTTATAGCTACAGTGAGCACAGCTGTATAGCTTGGT
Organism: Nilaparvata lugens; assembly: GCF_014356525.2. Lineage (NCBI taxonomy): Eukaryota > Metazoa > Arthropoda > Insecta > Hemiptera > Delphacidae > Nilaparvata > Nilaparvata lugens. The sequence continues at coordinate 9,815 of NW_024094436.1, forward strand.
CTTTTTGCCAGCCACAGATGACTCAGTGCACTTCTCCACTGGAGAGGTTGAATGCTCATTCAGTCCACCCACTCCTGTTGCATAGTCTCGGCCAGATGTGCTGCAGTTTGAAGGCCACATCTCTGGTTCGCTCTTCACTGCACTTTCTTCAGCCTCTTGCTCGTCTGCAATCACCAATAATGCAACTTGTAAATTATGAAAACAGAATATTATATAGTGACATTCATGTATGAAGTGAGTGGAAATGATTGGATAATGATCTGACACAACTTTGTGTGACAACCGCCTTCTTTTGTAGGTAACTCTGAGTCAAGTCCTCCCAGCTTATCTGATATAATATTAAATGTTGATTATTGCTAATAATGCATTTACAATGTAT
>NW_024094437.1:0-10248 GCF_014356525.2 Nilaparvata lugens
CGAGGCAAAAAATATATAAAGAGCGATAAAAAATATAATATAAAAATAGAACATAATTGGATCAGTAAAATATCACAGGCTAAATTTTATATTCTAGATTATGGCACAAAGCATTACCATGTGCCTTTATCTTAAAATCATATGCATTCTTTTGCATGTAGCTGCGATATGCGCTTGCTAATACTTGTCGACTTAGACAATTCAATTAAAAATGGGTGCTTTAAGATCAGCTTGATAAATTAGCCACTAATAATCCAAATATATATATTAAAATCTCTAGTACTTAGTAGATTTCTTTGTATCAAATATATATTTTTATCTCAGGGTGCAAGATTCGGCACCTGACGGAAGGTAGAGCCATTCATCTAGTGAATTAGAGCTATAATAAATTATCGCAAATTGTATTGCAAAAAATTAAATATCATATGCATATGTTTTATAGCCTAGATTTTGTACTTCTTCGATTAATAGAAATTTCTGAAATATCTGACTATATTTTTCTTTCAATGAAATACCTTTAATACTAATTTTACTTGCGCAAGTATTACTCTTATTAATTTCTTATTTATAATAAAAACCCTTTCGGCGAGCTAGCTTTGATCATCAGATTAATTCGAAGCACTAGGGCGCCCATCACTAATTCAAATTATCACTCACGTGTCGAAAATCTTCTTGTAAGCCGCCGATGTCGATCCAACTCCATGTGGTCCGGAATATGGTAGCCGGAATCGTCTCCTCCAAGGGGTTATAATTTATTTGAAATTGAAAATGACTTCTGCTTCACAATAGCATCACGAAGTCTTTTAAGAAATTTAATTTTACTTTAACTCTAACTTTTACAAATCATTAGTAAGGTACTACGCTCTAAAATATTTGGGGTCCTCTTATGGTGGCATTTGGCTGGCGAGTGCTGTTCTCCTTTCTCAATTTTACAATCCTATTTCTGACTTTCAAATTAGCATAAAATTTAAATATCTTAGTCCTCCGCCATTTAGGTTCAAATAGATCTTACAAAAAATACCAAAATATTACTTAGATTGTATGATTAATAATTTCTTTGCTTTCGAGCCATATCGATAACATAGACTACATAACAATTCAACATAGATTCCGAACATTTATAGAAATATATATAAATATTTTTGAATTGGCCTACAATTGCCGCCTATTAACTGCCGTTTTACTATTGGTGCATGCAAATTTTATTTGGTATTCATGCGCCTGGTACCTCTTATTTCCTGAATACATTAAATATTTTTATTTGGTTTTTATTTATGCTCTTTACATGCTAGCTAATATTCTATACATTAATTAATTCCATGCTACTTAATAATTAGCCACGTGATCAGGTGTTTTTCACATTGCACACCATCTGATTGCAATAAAGCTCTGCCAAGGGGTTTTGGTCAGATTCTACGTTTCTCGGTTTGATCGATCTCTAGGTCACCGATCCGTGAATACATGTACATAACCTCAATCTTCAAATATTTTATATAATAATCTTTTGAGCAATAAAATTCCTTCAAATCCTTTTTAGGTTTTTGTACCATTTAGCCAGAACAAGCTGATGCTATCTAATCTTAGTTATTATCTATTTGGCGATATTAGCCAGTTACTTTATTTTCAGACCTATTACTGTTTCTGTTAGGGCTTTTTATCTACCCAGATTTAATACTTTACAATCTTTTCATAGTTCAATATTTTTTTGGAAAACTAGAACTTTTAAAAATTGAAAATGTTTATGTATAAACTTCTCAGGTGTTCAAAAACTTCTTAAAACCCTTGCCTGTCCCTTTGTGAGGCAGGAGTATTATTATCTTAGTAAGTTTACTATATAATCATATGATGATGGAAAGCTATATCAAAAACAGCTATAACTCCCTTGTTTTTCGGATATTTTGAAAATGGGACTCACGCTTCAAAAATTTGGGGTCGCTGAATCCAATACGAAATCAGAAATCTTCTATCTATATTTTTAAGGAAGTTAGACTTGAGAAAATGATGAGTCATACTTTGAGCAAACGTAGCTAGTTGTTAGATCTGTCGGCTTATTCGTAAGATCCCCATGTGAAAGTACAGGAGAGCTGCAAAATATGAAATATGATCTTCCGTAATATGATATTCCAGGAGCGAGGTCTCTGCCGTGTGAAACTGGCCTAACAGAGTTATAGGGGATTGTAAGTTTTCACCCACCCCCCTCGCCAATCACCACACACAAAAACACGTTTCCAGCCAAGCCAGGAAAAAAACTAAAAAACTAAATGAGCCAATATTTGATAGCTGAGTAGCACGGATCCATTGTATAGGCTTACATTGATCCAAAAAATTATGATAGCTTCCCAAATAGAACCATAATGTTGAACATTTGGAAGGTTGTTGTTTTTAAAACAAACATTTTCTATAAATTTCATCAATTGAATGTATTTTGAAATATGAGCTGTTGAATAGCCTTTGTGATAGTGAAGGGGGTTTTGTTGTAGCTTGTTATTGTTTTTACTATGTTTGAATTACAAAAACCTCTATTTTATGGAAAGTGAGTTGGCTTTCAAAATCAACAAAAGGCTTTTGTAACCAACGTGAGTGAATAGGTGGAGGTGTGTGACTGATAGAGACAATTAGCAATCACGTGCTAAACTTTTAAACTGAATCTACGTAATAATTATAATGCAGGCCTACCGTAGCTATAACCGGTGGAATATAGATGTTAGCTGTTTGAAAATATTAATCAATAGTTGAGAGTATGAATGAACTAAAAGGTAGTGGTCTAATAGAGTAAATTAACAAAGCTCTGTCATATCAATGCATTGCTCATTGTACAAATCAATTAATAGCAGGCCATTCCAAATGTAAGATTATTGTATGGTTTGTTATTTTGTACTGGATGTATAACTATTTATGATGATTCGATAGTAACTAATAGGTACTTGCATATAGTATAGATGTAATTCATATCAGTACATCGGTAGATAGTTAACCTGGTATAGATATTTCTATTCAATTAAATACATCTTACTATCAGTATACTTTAAAGGATGTAATAGAATGATTGATAGAGAATAGATTCTTAATTCTTTGATTCAAATAATGTTATCAATTCTATACTCTTTATTATATACTCTGTTGACAGTTATGATTGTTCATAAATAAACATGATTGAAGTTTTATAATGAAAGAAAAGCTGTAGTAGATTCAATAATTGTGAAATAATATGAAGCTTAATAATAATTATCTTCTGTCACGGTGAGATTCGCCAAACAGCTTTGATAAGCAACTTTCTATACTAATAAGCTAAAAATTACGACTACCCACCTTTATGGCTGTTGAAATACCAACAAAATCTATGATATATTCATTTATTAAGATCCAGATTCGCACAGTTGTAAATGATTTTCAAATAACCTATAACAGCATAATGAATGTTTGTTTACAATAAGACTTAGTTTCTCGATGCAACTGAGCCGGCTACCTTATCAGTCAGCTGATAACCGGCATGTATGTTTCTGGTTGTTGACTGCTTGCTTCAATTTTTCAATTTTATTATATTGTTTTCTGTATACTCTGACCTGCTGAAAAATCTGCTCATTGTTCCCCTATATTTGTTTAGCTTTTTTTCTCATTTTTTATTGTAAAATTATTTATTATTCTATATGGCACACCTGAGCTCATTTCTTCATTTGTAGCCATCCTATTGGTAGATTTGTTTTTTCTGACCAGTGATGGTCATAACTGGTCTTGTGACCTTTTCTTCCCAAACCTAGCTTCTCAATTTCTGAGAAGAAGGAAGAAAGAGGAGAGATTAACTGAGCACGCTAATGGAGAGTCGTTTGTAACTCCTATTGTTATTTTTTGTCATTTTAAATGTTTCATTGTTAAATTTATGTAAGAGTGCTGAATTCAATTAATGTAGAGTTCCCGTAATGTTAGAATTTAATTTGATTACCAAGTCTCAGTTAAAAAGGAGTTATCAATTCTCAAACTCAGTTACAATAGTAAATTCATTAATGAGAGTAAAAACAAGAATAAATCAGCCTGGGTAGTAGTAAAGAAGCACCTTGGTTCAAATAATTCATCTCTGGACGATGCTTGCAAGTTGTCTGTAGATGAAATAAACAAGTTTTTCTTGGAAAAAATACTTTTACAAAGCAAAGATATCCCTAAGAGTAGTTTTGACTTCAGTCACTATGTATCATTAACGCCTGAACCAGAAACGAAGTTCAGTTTTCAGGAATTCACTGTTGAGGAGGTTTTTGACACATTCATAAATGAACCCCAGCAATTGCTTAGATATCAATGGACTCAACTCCTCATATAAAAATAGCACTCCATATTCTCAGAAGTCCTAACCCATTTGTTCAAATTGCCTAGCGTCAGGTATTTTTCCTGATGAACTAAAGAGAGTCAAAATGATACCGTGTTCAAGAAGGGTGATAAGGCCAACATTGAAAACTACAGACCCATCTGTATCATAGAAATAATATCAAAATTGTTTGAAATGCTCCTTCATAAACAGCTTGTCAATTACTTTGAAACACAGTCTACTTTCTGAGATCAGTATGGTTTTCGGAAAAATCTTAGTACTTCTGATAATGTCTTGAATCTTATTGAGGGAGTCATCAGTAGCTTAGAGCACAAGAGACTTGTGAACCTCAGAGAATTTGACTTTTCTAAAGCTTTTGAGTCAGTGAAGCATAATATTCTATCTGAAAAGCTTTCTTTTATGGCCTTGACAAGTTAGCTGTGGATCTATTGGTTCATACTTGGGTCGCAGAATGCAATTTGTCTATGGAAACGGCGAATTCTCAAGTGGTAAGCTGGTTAGATATGGTGTCCCCCAGGTTCAATACTTGGTCCACTGTTGTTTATCATTTACATAAATGATTTGTCAGGTGTGATAAGGAACTGCTGTGATCAAACCAACCCTATCTTTTTGCCGATGACCTGGGCTTATTGGTGAATGGGACGGGAAAACAAAATGTTGACACAGTTGTTGAATTGAGCACATCAAATATCATGGATTGGTGTGCTTCAAACAATTTGTGTCTCAACCTCCTGAAAACCTGTGACCTACAGTTTAGCTTCAACCCTAGGTTTACTGGCACAGATTCCCTCAAATTCCTGGGTATCATGCTTGACTCGAATTTAAATTGGAAAAAGCACATTGATTATACAGCTGGTAAACTAAGTAAGGGTTTGTTTGTCCTACATAGATTAACTCACATAGTTAATCATGAGTTTTAATGAGTGTCTTTTATGCTCTCATCCATAGCCATTTAGCCTATGGGATTCAGCTATGGGGAAATTGTTCGGCATCTATTAAACTTTTCAGACTCCAGAAGAAGGCCATTCGAATAATTTGTCAGGCACCACCCCTAGCAACATGTAGGCCGCTCTTTCGTAACTAGGCGTCTTGACTCTCCCATCTTTATATGTTTTTACTTGTCTGATGTACATGAAAAAAAAACCTTAATGAATATAGTCGAAATGGTGACATACATAATTATCATACCAGAGGAAGGTTAAATCTCAGAATTGATTCTCACCAATATGCGAGTACCCTTAGGAATGGGAGAAACATGTCCATTAAGCTATTCAATGAGCTTGCCCCTGAAGTAAGACTGTTGAGTACCTCACTATTCAAGTCACACATAAAAGGCTTACTTACAGAAAGATGTCTTTATTCTGTTGGAGAATTTTTTGAATAGCTTCAGTGATCATCTGTTTAACTGTAACAGCTTTGTTGTGACTTGTGGTGGATCCCGTTTTAATACCTGCTATTTATCAATTGCTGTTGTTAATTGCTATTTACCAATTTAGTTGTAATTTTTTTTTTACAAAATTACTACTTTGACTATATTATATATTTTTAAAATATTTTGACTGTTTTTAATTTTATTGTATATTGACGTTTGTTACAACATTAAAAAAAAAATTATTAAAATCGCGAGCCAATAATGAAGCCTAATATGATGCCATGCAGCCTGACGAAAGATGCCAGCCATGCAGTGAACAAATCTTCATGAGTGAGTGCGCGTATATTATGGCCCATATGAATGTGAGTGATTATAATACATTATTTCAAAATCTCTTCGACTCAATTTCTATAGACAAACTGGTATCGTTTGTAAAAATTCTGACGTTACACTGTCCAAACTTGAGTCGGGCACCCTTGGTGAAAGCACTACATGCTCATCCTTAATAAATTTATTAACTTGAAAGAACTCTTTAAAATTCAAATTATTTGTTTATGGGCTTAACCCTTCATTATCAAATTAATTTATTAATTATTGAACAAACAATATTCTTATATGATTTAGTAAATTTAAATAAATGCAACTTGTCATCACATGTTGTTCCTTAGTGACCCTGTGTTCGACCTTGCTTATAGCTTATTTATTTGCTAATATCATATTCATTTCAGAGGTCAATAGTAACCCATCATCGAGTTACTTGATCCTGAGGAAATATAGTACAATTAATCCTTTGATTAATTGTCAGAAAAATAATCTAGTATACTTTAGACATTTTTCCCTATTTCGTGTGACAAGGGTACTTCCCAAAACAGGAATTAACCCTCAGATAAGTGCCGTCACCGACAGGAGACAGGTATAAACCCCCACACTTCATGCTTATCAGATCTGTATAATAATTTTTGGAGTTTAGATTGTAAAATCAATTAGTTAAATCTTTCAGTGTAACAATATACCTGAGTTTGTTCTTAGTCTTAGATCTATATAATTATATAAAAGCGAAATGGCACTCACTCACTGACTGACTGACTGACTGACTGACTCACTCACTCGCAGAACTAAAAATCTACCGGACCAAAAAAGTTTAAATTTGATAGGTATGTTCAGTTGGCCCTTTAGAGGCGCATTAAGGAATCTTTTGGCAATATTTTAACTCTAAGGGTGGGTTTTTAGGGTTTTAAAGTTCGTCTTCTGGCATGTATATTCTTCTTATTCTCTTATATAATAGAAAAAAGGCCATACCATTATGTTAATATAGAACTATAATCTATACGAGAGTACCTCTTCGAAACAGTGTTGTTAACTGGTAACTAAATTAATAATTTTGTCAGGTTGGCATTAAGTTGAGTTGACTTTGTTAGTTTGGCACCAAGTTGAAGATTGAAATGCATTTATCGCGGAAAAATTGATTGGGCACTGCTACTTCAATCAGAGCTATTCCTGGGAATATTATATTACTAGCCGTCAGGCTCGCTTCGCTCACCATATCCGTTTAGCCAGACGTTTAGTCTGGACGGATCTCGAAAACAGCTCCAACGATTTTCACGAAATTTGGAACATAGTAGATTTATGATATGAAAATTCGATTACACTAGGTCTCATCCCTGAGAAACCTCCCATGAGTTTCTGCAAACTTACTCATCATCCCCTTAATTTGACGTAGTAAACTCATAAAGATTGTTCAGTGGTTACTGAGCTCTCAGGGTTGAACTGTTTCATAAAATATAGATTGAGTTTGGCCAACAAGTTGACTCACTCCTCTGATGTTTTGTAACAATGATAGATAACATTGAAAGTGCTTAAGAACAATAAAACGACAAATCACGAATGAGCTGTCAGCTTGGAACTGCGTGGCTCTATTCAGGCATGAATTGTGAAGAAGGGTCGATGATATTCTTTCTATTCAAATAGGGGCTGACAAAGATGATGTCGCCGTCTATAGGTGATGATATTGTCTCTCCATGCACAGACAAATAAGCTCTGCAGACTTTGTCGAAACATACCTTCTTCTATTAAAAAGGTTTATAAACAGAGGATATTTTCTCAAAACTTCAACAATGAATCACTGACGTTGAAAAACTTCGCAGACAATTAATTAAATGCAGCACCCTCGCAAACAATCTCTCCTATACCTAGCCGAACCATATTCCTGGAAACTCTAATCCTATTCTTTACTTTCATGCTAAAGAACTGAAAAGTAGTGAGCCAATCTGTGATATTTTATTTTTGATATATTTGTTCTTATTTTTATTATTTGTGCTTGTTGCTCTATATATTCCTACATTTATTTGATCTTCGATATTTACTTGTACAATATATGTATCAAATTTTTTATGGTGTATCCTTTATTTATTTCTCCACTTCCATGCATGAACAATCTCATATTTATTTATCGAATTATCAGTATGAAATATTAAGAAATTGCCATCCGATTTTATTCTTCACCGAATAAGTTGCTTAGTCAGCGATATTTAGCATTGATAATCAAATCTTTGGAAATAATACGTTCCAGAAATTTATATAAATTGTCCAAGATCAGTGAACTGCGGGAGCTCCTGGGCAAGCCTATAAGAATTTTATCTAAGTTGTATTCTAAGAACCACAACCAGAGATATATATTTTTGTACTAATGCTTTACCGACTGCATCCAAGCCAGGCAAACCATTACTCACAAAAATAATGTCAGAACCTTTATGAAAATTTACACTTGATTAAAATTTATTATAAAATTATGTGCCTAGAAAATTAGTAATAGCTCTCATTATCAACTCGTGCATGTAACCCTTAATCCGCAAAGGTCTAATTAAAAACTTTATGTGATGGTAATATGGAAAACTGAAGATCGTCCTATAACCATCCTCAGTAAATGATAAATCAAGATGCAAAGTTTCAAGTTAATCAGTTTAGATGATTCGTTTATTTCCTATCCCATACAATTAAGTCGATTCTTAACACACACACTTAAAAACATGTTAAAATTCATTTGTAGGAACTTTTCACAAAATAGAATTATGCAAACGCCACACGAATGAACTGATATATATCCACTTTCAGATATAATATCTATAATATTATTATCAATAATGTTCAATTAATTACTCAAACAATCATAGCCCACATGAAGTAATTACACTGTAATTACACTGTTTTAATGTGAAGCAAACATATATCTTTAGGATTTCATTAATCACTGCGAAGTGTAATGTTTGATTGACCTCATTTTAAAAGTTATTGAAATACTGTGAGACATAAAAGGGTGATTTATTTTGAAATTTCGTCTCTCCATTTTTTTGGGGGGTGGATTTTGATAACAAATTATGCAGATCCTTTCGTTTTCTTCAAAGTGGTTGAAAAATTCTAGATTTACTATATTTACATATTGTAAGCAACATGCTGTATTGTGGTGGGGGGGGGGTAATCTTTAAAAACTCAATAACTTTGTCTAGCGATGAGCTATCGATTATGTTCTTCGTGGAATATGATAGCAGTGCTTGTGTACTACATATTGGCTCAATTTTTTTACCAGAAATCCAATCATGGCAAGGCTAGAAACAAGTTTTTGTTTGTGGTGATTGGCAAGGGGGGTGGATGAAAACTTACAATCCCCTATACCTCCGTTTGGGTTGAGGTAGAAAATCTGTTATTGGAAGTAGAAAATAGGTAGTAAATCTTGGCATAGTTTGTTTGTTTAAATTCAAATGTGGCCGGGCCAGCGACATGTACGTGACCTTTACATATTTTCGCCAATATCTCCGTTATGCTTGGTTAGATTTCAGATTGGTTTGAGGTAGAAAATAGGTAGTAAATCTTGGCATATTTGGTTTGGTTTAATTCAAAGATGGCCGGGCTGAGAAGTCATTGACCTTTTTATTATTTTTGCTCATATCTCTGTTATCCTTGATGTAGAAAATCTGTTATTGGAGGTAGAAAATAGTAGTAAATAGGTAGTAAATCTTGGCATAGTTTGTTTGGTGAAATTCAGAGATGGCCGGGCTAACATGTCCCTGGTCCGGCACTTTAGTTCATTTAATATCTCTGTTATATTTGATGTAGAGAATCTGTTATTGGAGGTAGAAAATAGTAGAAAATAGGTAGTAATCTTGGCATAGTTTGGTCCAATTCAAAGTGGCCGGGCCAGCGACATGCATTCTCGTTTTCGCTCTGAGGAGAGCGGGCAGTTCATCAGTTGACCAGTAGATAGCGCACTGCTCCTTTGAACATCCATGGATTCTATATTTTCCTTCTAAATAATAATTAAACAGTTTATTAGATAGCATTTGAATGATGAATCGTTGTTTCAAATTCTTCAACTACCTATTCCACAAGAAATGTACTAGATTACTAAAACATTAATGTATAAAGTAGTAGGTACCTGGCTGCATTCGTTCCAACTCTCGCCAGAGTTTTGTGTGAATGTCAAGTGTGGTGGGTGGGTAAACTGGTGGTTCTGGTGAATTGCTATCAAATAAACAAACAATTTTTTGGAAGATCAGGAGTGGAT
>NW_024094438.1:0-8518 GCF_014356525.2 Nilaparvata lugens
TCTTCTGGCTAAACGGTACAATAACCTAAAAAGGAATTGAAAGAATTTTTGCTAATATAATATATTATAAAATTTTGAAGATTGAGGTTAGGTATAACATTCAGTGATCGGCGACCTAACGTCACGAGTCAAGCAACGTAGAATCTGACCAAACCCTTGGCAGAGATCTATTGTAGCAAAACGGTATGCAATTTGAAAGAACAAATGGTCACGTGGCTAACTATTAGGAAGCATGAAATAAATATTAGTATATAGAATATTAACTAGCATGTAGAGAGCATACTTAAAAAACCTTATAAAAATAATTAAGTGTATCCAGGATTTAGGAGGTTACCAAGCGCATGAATACTGAAACAATTTGCATGCACCAATCGCATAATGGCAGTTAATAGGCGGCAATAGTATGCCAATTCAAAAAAATTTATATATATTTCTATAAATGATTGGGATTTATGTAAAAATGTTATATAGTCTATGTTATGGATATGGCTCGAAGGCAAAGAAATTATTTATTAAACATACAACCTAAGTAATAATTTGATATTTAAGTACGGTCTACTTGAACCTTAAATGGCGGAGGACTAGGATATTCAAATTTTATGTAAATTGAAAGTCGGAAGTAAGAATGTAAAATTGAGAATGGGAGAACCATCACTCTCGCCTGCCAAATGCCATCATGAGAGGACCCTAAATATTTTAGAGCGTAATACCTTGCTATACTTGTAAAAGCTAAAGTTAGATGATTATTAAATTTCTTAAAAGACTTTGTGATGCTCTTATAAAGCAGAAGTCATTTTCAATTTCAAATAATTTTTGTAACCCCTTGGAAGAGACGATTCCGGCTACCATATTCCAGGACCACCAGGAGTTGGATCGACATCGACGGCTTATAAGAAGATTTCGACACGTGAGTGAGAAATATTGAATTAGTGATGGGCGCCCTTAGTGCTTCGAATTACCTAATAATCAAAGCTAGCTCGTCGAAAGGGTTTTCTTATAAATAAAGAATTTAATAAGAAAAAATACTTGCGCAAGTAAATATAGTATTAAAGGTATTTTATTAAAGGAATAAATGAATCAGTACATTTCAGAAAATTCTAATAAACCAAAGAAGTATAAAATCTAGGCTATTAAAACATATGCGTATGATCTTTAATTTTTGCAATAATTTGCGATAATTTGTTGTAGCTCTAATTCACTAGATGAATTGCTCTACTTATTCCATCAGGTGCCGAATCTTGCACCCTGAGATAAAATATATATTCAATACGAAGAAATCTATTAGATATTAGAGAATTTAATATATATATTTGGATTATTAGTTGCCAATTTATCAAGTCGATCTTAAGGAACCTATTTTTAATAGAATTGTCCAGGTCGACAAGTATTGCAAGCTTATATCGCAGTACATGCATAAGGATGCATATGATTTAAAATAAAGGCACATGGTAACGTTCGTGCTATAAAATTAGAGTATAATGTTTAGCTGTGATATTTTACTGATTTCAATATTGTTCTATTTTATATTATATATTTTTATAGAGAGAGATCATATTTTATAAGCCTAAACTGCTATTACTTTCTAGTCAAGAATATATATGTATTTAAGCGTTGGAAAATAGATCACAGTCTGGTAAACCAGTCAAAGAATCGTATTCAATATTGGGCGCTAGAGCATTTAAAAAACTTAAGTATAAATACCTGTCTTTTGGATATCCAAACACTTTGCACATAACTGTTTCACTGTAGGTCCCGGTTTGTGTCTCTTTTTTATGCATTTTGCATATTATTCAGCACTTTTTTAATTAGCATTATCATATTTGACACAATGAATCACACTCCCGCAAACTCTGGAGTTTCATATATGTACGGCGGTTGCACAGATCCCACTTGGTCGACTCCCAGAACATCAAACCCCACCATGGTAGATGCCAATACGCCACGAGAAAGGGAACCAGGAAGTGTCGGGTCGATAGTCTTCGATCCACAGGTCTGCAACCTCTATCATCCACTCGAATCGACGCCGCTGACACACCATTGAATCAACGGATAGCAGGATCAACTTCGAAGGGGGGCGAGGAGCAGCCTGCAGAACCTGCATCTCCATAGGCCGAGTCACATCTGAGCAAACAAAGTTTATTTTCAGTCACAGAGCTAGATCCATTAAAAAGGTAATAATGGAACAAACTAGCAGTATGTTCAATATTATGTTACAAACACAATGGATACATGATGCAGGAGATTAAAAAAGAGAATGCGGCAATAAGAGAGGCAAATAAGCAAACAGTGGAACAGGCATGAAAGAGACAGCAGGCGCTATAAAATCAGTAGAACAACGGTTGGATACTATTGAGACTAAAGTAGAGAATCGTAGGGAAGAATTAAAAGCAATGATAAATCACAGAAAGAAAGTCAGTATTAAGTTACGGCAAGATTATCGGAGGTTGATACGGTTACCTGTGGACTAAACGAAGGAATAGATAACCTAACCACACAATCACTACACCCATTCAGGATTAACAAATAACATTAAGGCCGATTGCCATCAAGAAATCAACAAACAAATTACCGTTGCCAATCAAAATTAACAACTACAGTTGATAGAAATATTAACAGTATTAAAGAAATACAAAATAAACAGATTAATATGTCCACAAAATGAACCAACTGCAAGTAGTATCAATCAAAACACAGAAACCTGTAAGGCTTTAAACGGAACTCTACTAATTCAAAAATCCACTCTGACTCAATTAGATCAAGAAATAATGCTAATAAAATTACACAAATAGTCAATGGCAGATGGCACAGAAAAAATAACAGCATTAGAAAATCATATCCAACAACGACCTCAAGGAATTCAAGCAGATAATATCAACTGACATAGTATATTGCAAGGACTAGGTAAATTTGATAATACTGATCGCCATTTGCAACCTCAACCATTCATTGATCAGATAAAATTAGTACAAACTCTTGCACCTACCTCTTGGAGCATGTGGCGTCTTCGTTTGACTAGTTTATTGATTGGCAAACCCCTGATGTCCTTTCGGAGTAGAGCTCATGAATTTACATCATTGGATGAGTTTGTAGCTGTCTTCCTGGAACAGTATTGGAGCAGAAGTAAACAGTCGGACGTGCTAGCAGACATCATATCATGCGATTTCAACCCTAACTTAGACGGTGCATGTACCACTTTCGTCACTGCCCTAAAGTTCAAAAATTCTCAATTGAGCGAGCCCATTAACGAATCGGCATTAGCCAGTATTATTCTGAAGAAACTACCGTATCAAGTTAGAATGGCACTCGCCACACAACCATTACTGATTGCAACAGCTAATAAATCATTATATGGCATACAGTTTGTGATGGCAATGTCAAACCACCGTTCAGACCAAAGATACACACGAAATCAACATAACTCAAAAAGTAATCAGTATAACAGCCAAAATTATGAACCGGTATCATATGATCGCTACCGATCTGCCCCTCAATTTGAACGCCGCTATGAGCACAAGCAAAATGGTAACTGGAATAATGAAATTTTCAAAATCGCACAACCAACCATTACTCCCAGCAGAGCAACCGCAGGAATCACTATGATGGCCGTGATCGATTAAACTCAAATAATAGTCACACTCAGAATAATTACAACAGAAATTACAAACCGCCACCTCAACAAGTAAGCACACAAATATACATTAGCGCATGCAACAGGATTAAATCAACAAAAAACACGGAACCCAGCACCCAACGACCCGCCACCAGATATACAGAAAACTACAGCTAATAAACCAGGACTTATGATACCCCGATATAACAAGCACAAGCTCAATGAAACAAACCAAGAAAAGCAGGATATTTCAATGTCATACACCACATTCAGAATGATTTACCGGAACTTTGTTAGAAGAAACCGAGAAGGAAAGCAGGCTACCGGATATCCAAATGCAAGCGTATATCGATATCGATTGACCACCCTGCCAGGAAAGAAAAATCAGACCGCCGACTTTCTATCCAGGGAAATAGATGCTACATATTGTCAAGATACCAACCTGAAATGTTTCGCTGTAAAGAGTGGAGAAAGCATACCATATCCTCCCAACATCCAACCACGAATTCATACTGCCGTATTAACCCCTGAAAGAATCTGCATCACCCAATACGAAGACCCAAGACTGTCCCGGTTCTGCGAATTGATGGAAGAAGGAGCTGCCGAACTGCCTGATTAACTGCGACAGTATACTCGCTACAAAAGATTTATGTTCCACCAACCGGCTAAAAATACTTATGACTGGCGCCTAATCATCCCCGCTAATTAGGGAACACGATTTGATAAAAGAAGCTCACAAACGTATTGGACATTTGGAACTAAGAAGACCCTCCACCTACTAAAAGAAAGCTGTTATTTAAAAGCATGCATAAAAAAGTGGCCAAAATAGTAAAAGCTTGCGATATATGCCAGAAAGCAAATACCCGCGATACCATATCAGGGGCGCAAATGAATCCCATTCTCCTAGTGCACCATTGGAATTGATATCAGCGGATATATATGGTCCATTACCCATGGCACAATCGGAAAAAAATACATATTCGTGCTTACATGTGTTTTTTCAAAATATACAATGCTATTTCCCATAGGTAAATTGACCGGAGAAGTTTTGGCCCGATGCATAACGGAAAAGATGGACAAGTGAAGTAGGAAAGCCAACAAATCTTATCCGACAACGCAACCTATTTTTGTAGCAAGCAGTGGAAAGAAATACTTCACCTGGCTAATATTAAATGGTCGAGGACATCTCTTACAACCCCAGCGCTAATCCAGTAGAGCGACGTATGGCAGAGAATCTCTCGTTTATGCGGACTTACTGTAATGAAAAACACCAACAATGGGTTAGATATATACCATTTTTAGAAGAGTGTTATAATAATAGTCTAAATGAAAGCACCGGTCGTACGCCTTACGAAATCATATTCGGTAAAGAAACACTACATTTATCGAAAAGTTAATTGATTTTCCAAGCTCAGAGTGAACAAATAACAAACCCTAATATCCATCATTAGTAAGGTTAAAGCTAGAGCAGAAGGCAAGTAGTAGAAGAGATTTCACGACCGAGCATATAAAATATTTTCATATAATATTGGAGATGAAGTTTAGTGAGAGCCACAGGTTATCAAATGCTTTGGAGAAAGTAAATCGTAAATTCTTTTTAATTTATTCAGGGCCATTCACTATCGTAGCCATATCGCATCACAAACACAGTCCAGTTGCAAGAGAATGAGAATACGCACATTGTTGATGGGAAAATGTAGCCAATATTGAACCATATCACAGAATTTGAAAATAAATACGATAAGTAATCAAGGGAAAACCCACTATCAAAGAATTACTGACCATCATGATAAATTTAATATTGAGTTGGACTGCATGGCCATAATCCATGTTTTTATTTCTCCAACTGTCCAAAGCCTGCAACAAGCAAAAGAATAATTTTTAATTATGTAATTAAATTAGTTACATCAAATAAAAAAGGACACAAGCGGGGATAGAATATTTAAAATTGTAAATACCTTTAAAGAGAAAAAATGTAGCAGTTAGGTAATTGCGAGTTTCGACAACCAGTTCTGACGTAGCAGTATGAAATGTAGAGCGATAGTCGCTGGCCAAAGCCACCAAATCAAATAAATGTAACGTCTGTAAAACACATGAATGGAAGAAGTATTGTAACCTAAAAATGTTATTTATTACTGTTATTTATGATATTATAAATGTTAGTATATTTATTTATATGTTTTATATTTATTCCCGTTAGTTATGCCATGTGTTACCGAAAAAACCTAAAGTGAATGCTAGTACCCCAAACCAAAGAGCCATTAGCAAAAGAAAAGAAAAGTATTGTACTGATGTATAGAAATGATTTATATTAAGACCTAGGAATTACTATAAAATATAAGCCCAGAAGTTTTGTACATCAAATATTGTCTGAAAAGAATCAATTATGAGAATCAAGAAATGTGTGTAGTTAGGTTGGCAGCCTGCGAGCGGCGAAGTTAAAAAACTATGTTCTAAGCGTTGTAAGAAGGAATGTGTCTAGGGGATTATATTTATGATATTTGTGGTGTGTTGAGGAGGAGAATTTGTTATTGTATGTGATAGAGGTCTAAGGAGGTGCAGCAGATAGATCTGCGAACTGTGATAAAAGTCTGAGAGTATAATTTATAATAAAGTATGGAATATATCGATGTATTAAGGGTGGATTTTCATTAAAAACATTGTGATTCTCGAATATTTTGAATTCAAATCCAGGGGCACGTGTAGTATTTGAAATTTGGTAGATGTAAAAATCCCTAGCTGAAGTACTAATAGGTCTGAATAAAATACTGGCTAATATCGCCAATGAGATAACAATAAAGATTAGATAGCATCACTTTGTTCTGGCTAAACGGTACAATAACCTAAAAAGGAATTGAAAGAATTTTTTGCTAATATATAATATTATATAAATTTTTTGAAGATTGAGGTTAGGTATAAACATTCAGTGATCGGAGACCTAACGATCGACCGAGTCAAGCAACGTAGAATCTGACCAAACCCCTTGGCAGAGATCTATTGTAGCAAAACGGTATGCAATTTGAAAGAACAAATGGTCCGTGTCTACTATAGGAAGCATGAAATAAATATTAGTATATAGAATATTAACTAGCATGTAGAGAGCATATTAAAAACCTTATAAAATAATTAAGTGTATCCAGGATTTAGGAGGTTACCAAGCGCATGAATACTGAAACAATTTGCATGCACCAATCGCATAATGGCAGTTAATAGGCGGCAATAGTATGCCATTCAAAAATATTTATATATATTTCTATAAATGATTGGGATTATGTAAAATGTTATATAGTCTATGTTATGGATATGCTCGAAGGCAAAGAAATTATTAAAATACAACCTAAGTAATAATTTGATATTTAGTACGTCTATTTGAACCTTAATGGCGAGGACTAGGATATCAAATTTTATGTAAATTTGAAAGTCGGAATAAGAATTGTAAAATTGAGAAAGGAGAACCATCACTCTCGCCTGCCAATGCCATCATGAGAGGACCCTAAATATTTTAGAGCGTAATACCTTGCTATAACTTGTAAAAGCTAAGTTGTACTGAATTATTAAATTTCTAAAAGACTTTGTGATGCTCTTATAAGCAGAAGTCATTTTCATTTCAAATAATTTTGTAACCCTTGGAAGAGACGATTCCGCTACCATATTCCAGGACCACCAGGAGTTGGATCGACATCGACGGCTTATAAGAAGATTTCGACACGTGAGTGAGAAATATTGAATTAGTGATGGCGCCCTTAGTGCTTCGAATTACCTAATAATCAAGCTAGCTCGTCGAAAGGGTTTTCTTTAATAAAGAATTTAATAAGAAAAAATACTTGCGCAAGTAAATATAGTATTAAAGGTATTTATTAAAGGAATAATGAATCAGTACATTTCAGAAAATTCTAATAAACCAAAGAAGTATAAAATCTAGGCTATTAAAACATATGCGTATGATCTTTATTTTTGCAATAATTTGCGATAATTGTTGTAGCTCTAATTCACTAGATGAATTGCTCTACTTATTCCATCAGGTGCCAACTTGCACCCTGAGATAAATATATATTCAATACGAAGAAATCTATTAGTATTAGAGAATTTATATATATATTTGATTATTAGTTGCCAATTTATCAAGTCGATCTTAGGAACCTATTTTTAATAGAATTGTCCAGGTCGACAAGTATTAGCAAGCTTATATCGCAGCTACATGCATAAGGATGCATATGATTTAAATAAAGGCACATGGTAACGTTTCGTGCTATAAATTTAGAGTATACTGTTTAGCCTGTGATATTTTAACTGATTTCAATTATTGTTCTATTTTTATATTTATATTTTTATCGCTCTTTATTTTTTTGCTTGATCAATTTTTTGCATTATTTGTTAATATAGTGTACAAATTGTCTATGGTGTGCAATTATTTAATTCCTCAACACTATAGTATAGTATCAATTTATATATATTTATTTTTAATGAATGACAAGAGTTATAGGGAAGCTCATATCTGGGCCTATAAAGACTTTTATGAGACTATGTTTTAAAAAACCACGACCTGATTTATAACTTATATCAAATATTCATGCTCTTACCGACTGATGCCAAGCAGGAGGCTAATCGTTATTTAAATATAAAGAATAACGTGACAACATACAGACCAATACCCAAAAACCACTTATTTGGACTCAGGGGACCTTGAAACGTATAGAAATTCAGAAATTGGGGTACCTTAATTTTTTTTGGAAAGCAAGGAAAGTAAAAATAGATATTATCTACTACAATTTTCAGTATACTTGAAATCCTCATATTACGTTGCTACAGCATACTTCAAAATCAAACATAACACAGTCAACCACACGGAAATATAGTCCAATGTTTGTACATGCAACGTTGCTGAATAAGAGTTGTTCACTCTCGATA
>NW_024094439.1:0-8253 GCF_014356525.2 Nilaparvata lugens
AGCTGTTTGAAGTCTAGAACTTACCTAAATCCCGAGCTCGTAAACTCGCCGTAAAACTGAGATTAGCAATATTAGTTCCAGACTCTAATAGTATCTTTTTGAATCAAAATTTGCTCGTTTATCTGAGTAATGGAGAGCGTAAATTGTATTTTGAAAAGTGAAAGTGACATAACCAACATTTTGATTTGTACAGTATAGTATAAATTGGAAATGGGACAGTTTTGGGCATGAGCCTGTTGTGCCTTTCCACATCTCAAGTATTTGTACACAATGTGATAAATAAATAAATAGATGAATAAATAGATAAATAAATAAATGTCAACTGTCAAAATAAATCTCTAGTATTATACTACAGTTTGGCTATACGTCAGGTTGTGAACTTTAGGGATGAGATATTTTGTTTTTCTTTTTTTTCAGTAATTTAATAATTTTTAATTTTCCTTTTTTTCACAGACAGTCACATGACCCGCAAAACTCCCCCAGCCTATTCGGACGGGGTCTATATGCTAGCGGGTGAAGACAGACCGAGTCCCCGAAAGCTGAGTCAGCTTTTTATGAAGGGAGACGATGGGCAACAGAGTTCTAAAAATCGGTCTGCTCTGCTTGCGTTTTTTGGTAAGTTTCTACAAAAATAACCAGAAAAATAAAAAAATACAGATGCATATAAATTATTAACTGCACTTGTTCAAATAATAATTATTATTAAACTAAAATATCAATTGAGCTGTGGACCACCCCGAAGACTTCTGCTACTGCAAATATTGACAACAGGGTAAACAGCTAGATGAAAATACGATGAGCGCTACTATACAAAAATTACTTGTCAGCCCGGGAATTAAAATTATTT
Organism: Nilaparvata lugens; assembly: GCF_014356525.2. Taxonomy (NCBI): domain Eukaryota; kingdom Metazoa; phylum Arthropoda; class Insecta; order Hemiptera; family Delphacidae; genus Nilaparvata; species Nilaparvata lugens. The sequence continues at coordinate 848 of NW_024094439.1, forward strand.
GTCAGTCCACGTTGAATTATTATATCATAATATATTTCATGAAATCATAATTCTAACATAACAACGGAGATCAGCAATATTAGTCGTAGTTTATCAGTGTATTAGGGATACTTCATTAAACGTCAACTGGGATAACGTGATAACCAGTATAATTATTTATATATTGACGTTTATTTAATTATAATATTATTCAATTCAATATATTATTGAGTGAGTAATACAGTTATTATATAGTAGCAGGTAACCTGTACTCTCCAAGGTTGCTACTAAACAAAATTTTTTTTTTTTAGCCGGGATTTCCATCTAGCTGTTCACCCTGTTATCAATATTTGCAGTAGCAGAAGTCTTCGGGGTGATTTACAGCATTTAATTGAGATTTTCGTTTAATTGACCGAACGCAGTGAGGTCTATGTTTTAACTCCATTTCCTTTTGTCTGTCTGTATGTAACGCAATTACGGCCAAACGCGTTGATAGAATTCGATGAGATTTGGTAGGAATATTCCTTTTCAACTGCGCGTCGATGGTTTTTTGAAATTTTGCATTTCAAGGGTAATATGTAAAGCAAAGAAATTTGTCATACTCTGGTATCATTATATGCCTATATATCATCTACCTTGAAGATAGAATCAATCAGACTATATAATTATTCATAATCAATCAGCTGACAAGTGGATCATTTATTGCATGCATTACACAGATGTCTGGCCGTGTCTATTTCTATAACGTAGGGTTTCAATATTCTTCATGATGCGTGCCCATCAGCATCAATATTCTCATATTTGAAAAACAAATTTGATAGGTGATTGGAAATAAAATAAAAAATGAATTAATGAACTGAATAATGCTGAAGAAATTATAATATTCTTGATTGATAAAAAATAATTTTAAAATACTTGAGAAATATTTTTATCAGATGGAAAGATTATCACGGAACTGGATGAATATTATCATATGGGATAGAAATTCAAACGTGGTCTGAGTTTATTAACATGAGTGAGTTTTTGATCTTGGAGAAAACAAGTAACAGTTTTCAAGAGTAAATTATGATTCAACTGTGAATTGTGTGTGATTCAACTGAATCAACTAGAGCAGTTGACATCAGATACTTGAGGATGAGAACACTGCGTGAGGTCTACTGTTCACAGAGCTACTTGTAATAATTATTGATATTTTTCTTTTGCAGGTCAAGTAGTAAGTTCAGAGGTAGTAATGGCAAGTGAGTCAGGATGTCCGATCGAAGTACATCGAATTGAGATCGAGAAATGTGACGAAATGTATGACCCCGAGTGTGAGGGGGGAAAGTCTATTCCCTTCCACAGAGCGGGCTATGACAGGAAAACAGGACAGAGTCCTAACAATCCCAGGGAACAAGTAAGTTAAATACATCATTAAATTACTAAAATAAATACAAATAATAATTCATTGGATAGTGGTTAATGATATACATTATGTATGACCCAGAGTGTGAGGGAGGAAAATCTATCCCTTTCCACAGAGCAGGCTATGACAGGAAAACAGGGTAGAGTCCTAACAATCCCAGGGAACAAGTGAGTTAATTACATCATAAAATTACTAAAATAAATACAAATAATAATTCATTAAATAGTGGTTAATGATATACATTATGTATGACCCCGAGTGTGAGGGAGGAAAGTCTATTCCCTTCCACAGAGCAGGCTATGACAGGAAAACAGGGCAGAGTCCTAACAATCCCAGGGAACAAGTGAGTTGATAACATCATAAAATTACTAAAATAAATACAAATAATAATTCACTATCCCAGGGAAAAAGTGAGTTGATTACATCATAGAATTACTGATATTAATACGAATAATAATTCACTAAATAGTGATTATTTATATCTTATGTCACATGGACAGGAAGTGGCCTTTTGCAGGCGAGGATGATGTTTCTATAGTGAGGTCCACGTTATAATGACAGTATTTGATCAACTTTGGTATTGCTATCCTTGTCTATCATTCGACTAAGCAGATAGCGAATGTATCAAATCATAGTGTTGTGTATCAAGTTGAGATCATACTGTATCATATAGTGATGATACTGTATCATGTTATGGTTGTTCTTGTTCTATAGTGGGGTCCACGTTATAATTGCAGTATTTGATCAACTTTGGTATTGCTATCCTTGTCTATCATTCGACTAAGCAGGTAGCGAATGTATCAAATCATAGTGTTGTGTATCAAATTGAAATCATACTTTATCATAATAGTGATGATACTGTATCATGTTGTGGTTGTTCTTGTTCTATAGTGAGGTCCACGTTATAATGACAGTATTTGATCAACTTTGGTATTGCTATCATTGTCTATCATTCGACAAAGCAGATAGCGAATGTATCAAATCATAGTGTTGTGTATCAAGTTGAGATGATACTGTATCATATTGTGTTGATACTGTATCATGTTGTGGTTGTTCTTGTTCTATAGTGAGGTCCACGTTATAATGACAGTATTTGATCAACTTTGGTTTTGCTATCATTGTCTATCATTCGACAAAGCAGATAGCGAATGTATCAAATCATAGTGTTGTGTATCATTGAGATGATACTGTATAATATTGTGCTGATACTGTATCATGTTGTGGTTGTTCTTGTTCTATAGTGAGGTCACGTTATAATGACAGTATTTGATCAACTTTGGTATTGCTATCATTGTCTATCATTCGACAAAGCAGATAGCGAATGTATCAAATCATAGTGTTGTGTGTCAAGTTGAGATGATACTGTATCATATTGTGTTGATACTGTATCATGTTGTGGTTGTTCTTGTTCTATAGTGAGGTCCACGTTATAATGACAGTATTTGATCAACTTTGGTATTGCTATCATTGTCTATCATTCGACAAAGCAGATAGCGAATGTATCAAATCATAGTGTTGTGTAACATGTTGAGATGTTACTGTATCATATAGTGATGATACTGTATCATGTTGTGGTTGTTCTTGTTCTATAGTGAGGTCCACGTTATAATGACAATATTTGATCAACTTTGGTATTGCTATTCTTGTCTATCATTCGACAAAACCGGTGGTACTATCATTTTCTAGGTCCACAACGATGCCAAGTATGTTTTTGACAGTGGAGAAATATAATTAATTAATGCAGAGAATTGGCATCGCTATTCTTCTATCTTTATCCACTGCCCATTATAACGTGGACCTCACTATAGTCGAAGCGTTAGCCAAAAATAAAGGGTAATACAAGATTTTTATATTGTTTTCAATAATTTGTTAAAACGTAGCCCATAGAAGTGAAGTGTTTTTAATCATTGTTCATATTATCTCCTTTCCCTTTTCCTGTGTTATCTCATTTTTTGTCTCTCCTCCACGTTTTTCTTTGCCTCTTTCTACTCTCTATCGTCTCCAATTCCTTCTCTTCTTTGTTTTGTCTTCTTCTTCTCCTCCTCCATCTTCTAATCCTCCCACTCCTCCTTTTTCTTCTTCCCTTCCTCCTGCATCACCCCTACCTTTTCCTCCACTTTCTCCTTATCCTCCTTCTCCTTCTCCTCTTTCTTCTACTCCACCTTTTTCTCCTCCTCCTCTTCCTGCTACTCCTCGTCCTCCTCCTCCTCCTTTTGGTAGAGAGTTAGTGGGGAGGATATTTTGAATATTGTTTCCGAAGAATGGACATTGATATGTCCAAAGCTCCGTCAATTTATGTAGATGCATAACAATATAATTTCTATAGTTATTATATTACAAATTACTTTTTCATATCATATACAGTTCAATAATTATTATTTTCTCTTAGTCTATATTATTAAATTCATCTATAATATTGCTGTATGTAAGCTATTGTATATAGTGTATAAGCCAGTATATATTGTAATCTACATTAATAAAGTACTCAATCAATCCTCCTTCTTCTTCTTTCTCCTGATTCTCCTTCACCTTCTCCTCCACCTACTCCTTCTCATCCTCCTCCGCCTCTTCCTCCTTGCGCTGTTTCACTCCCTCCTGCTTCTTCTCTTCCTTCTACTCCACCTCCTTCTCCTCCTCCTCCTCCTCCTCCTCCTCCTCCTCCTCCTTCTTCTTCTTCTTTCTTCGCCTCCTCCTGCTTCTCCTCTACTTCTTCCTCCACCTCCACCTCGTCCTTCTTTTTCTTCTTCTTCTCTATTTCTCATCTTGCTCTTCTTCTCCTACTCCTAATCTCCAGGAACAAAAGAAGGTTCCTCCTCCTCTTCTTCATCATTCAGGTGGTTTCCGAACCGATTCTAGGTCTCATAATTTTCAAAATTAATTTAGTTTCTGCTTGCAGTTAAACAGAGTTACCAGCTGGATAGACGGCAGTTTCATCTACAGCACAAGTGAGGCATGGATTACAGCGATGAGGTCCTTCGAGAACGGAACCCTGCTGAGTGATGCCTCAGGGAAGTTACCCGTTAAGAATACTATGAGGGTGCCACTATTCAACAACCCTGTACCCAATGTACTCAGGACTCTGAGTCCTGAACGATTATTTTGTAAGTAAAAAAAAGTAAATTCGTATGGCTTTGTTGGTGGGGAGTCCCTTGCGGGAAGGTTCCACCGCCTGAATATACAATTTGAGCCGTCAATGGGCCTTACGACTGTCATACTTCAGCCGGGACCGACAGTTTAACGTGCCCATTTTGTAAGTAAAACAAGCGAGATGAGTAATTTTAATCCTGCAATTTCAATAACTGAACAAAATTATTCTTCAATTTCAAACAGTTTGAACGCTCAAGAAAAAATCTGGTGTGGTACCTTACACAACTTTCCTTGCTCAATGAACTGAAAGCCTCATTTTCAATAATTTAGGGAATAACATAATGCCGATTGCGGCTAATATTTAAACTACGATTATTATACTATAATTATTGTATATAATGGTTTCCCAGAGTGCATTTTTTTCTTTGTCTCAATAATATTATTGTGAAATTTGAGGATTTTTAAAAAATCGTCAAAACAGCTGTTCTACAAATAAAAGATCGGATATGTGTTCTTTTGAATAAACTGCTCTACCTACCTACAGTAACTGTATTACTCTTCTTCGTTCATGTGAGATGTACGAATTAGAGAGGGTATTTCATTGTGTATTTCATCTAATGTATTTTCACTAAAAGAGTGGGACAATTCCTGCATATCGAGGCTAGAGACCGAGATATTTTTTGTATCAGATATTATTCCATGATTGAGTACACGATGCACTTCTTCAATGTCAAGGGGATCAAGATAAACAGTCTTGTCCTGGTTGGCATGAATCAGACAATATGTAAATTGTTCATCAATTTGCACGAGGGAATCTTCGATTGTGAAATCATTATTTTTTTTGATTTTTTGAACGACTCCATATTTGAGGTTACCTTTTACGGGAAGTTTGTATTTATGCAATCCTCGTTTCAGGTCAACTTTAGTTTTTTCACGTTTTAGGAGAATAAAGATACCATTTTCGAATTCAAGTTGCATTTTTGACAAATTAACGAAGGCTTTAAGTTGTTCCAATGTTTCGCAACCCAATAATTCATCATAGCCATTGGAAAAAGGAAATACTTGCAAAGGAACTATGAGTAGAGTGCCAAATGTTTCGAAAGTGTCAAATTTTATAAAATTGTGACCCATTTTTGCCCCTGTGGCGGTCTTAACTATAAAATTTTTCTTAATTAGTTGGTCATCTTTGGTAAGAATGCTCGGGTGAATATAGTTTTTTTCGGAGCCTGTATCTATTAGCCATTTGCGGTTTTTGTGGTCAATAAAATAGGGTAGACTCGAAAGGTTTGTACAATTATTTAAGTTAAATTCTTCGAGTCCCTGCCTGTTTCTAAAAAATGATCAGTAAGTGAGGTCATTTTTTCAGTCAATAGGTTCATATGTTTCTGTATACCTCACGCACGAGAAGGAGGCAACAAAGTCAATTTATCAAGAATGGGGTGGACCCCCCATTAGTTTCCCAGGAAGGAGATTCATGCTAGTTGATAGAGTTGATAAGTAACTATACAGGGTATGAATTTGAAAAAAATCGGTCGAGTCATTTTTGAGAAAATTGTGCTAGAAATTTAACAAAATCCATTTTTCTGAAGAATATTACGCAGCTCCTGCAATTTTCACAGAAATGAGACTCATGTCAGTTGATAGGGCTTATAAATAGCTATCTAGGTTATACATTTGAAGAAAATTGTTGGGGGAAAAATATATATTCCTGATTAATTCGACATTAAATTGATTATTTTATCAAGGAAATGATAATTATTATTAGATCAAATTTAATGGAATTAATTGAGTAACAGCTGTGTACAGTCAGTGGCAAATGGAGAGACTTGGCAACGTTTTTCTCCTATCTTTCTTCACTGCCATTATAACGTGGACCTCACTATAGTATAATCTATTTTTTTCTAATTTGCTGTTTGTAGTACTTGGTGATCCGAGGAGCAACCAGAACCCGGCTCTTCTCTCGTTCGGCATCCTTTTCTTTCGCTGGCACAACAAGGTGGCTGAAAGAGTGCAGAAGGAACACCAGACTGGCCTGATGAAGAGGTCTTCCAGAGGGCTAGGAGGATTGTCGCTACACTGCAGGTTGGAATCATTTACTAAAATATGCTATCAGAATAATTATGAAATAGATAACAATATCATCATCATATTAGATACATTATAGTTAATGGGAATTCTAGTTACTTTGAGAATTAATGTAGTAATTATTGTTAACGAAAATCCCAATTGCTGTAATTCACCCCGAAGACTTTCTGCTACTGCAAATATTGACAACAGGGTAAACAGCTAGATGGAAATGTGATGAGCGCTACTATTCAAAAATTATTTGTCAGCCCAAGAATCGAACCCAGTACCTCCTAATTGCCGGTCAGGAATGCTTACCCTTACATCAAACTACAATCTCTGGATAGCAGCGCTCATTTTATACGAAGCCATAGCGGCCAGACAGTCTACAGATGGAAGTTGCATTTACAGCATTTAATTGAGATTCTCGTTTAATAATAATTATTTATTAATTAGCATTTGAACAAATGCAACTTCCAATTTATTTCCAACAATTAATGTGTGTCAACTGTCAACAGTTGAAGAACATGATTGGGGGGTATGATTCTCCAATGCTCTTAATATTTTTTCAACTTGATTTATTTTCCACTACATGCTTCAAATTATGTTATTTTCGAGTGAGTTTATATTATAATATACAGGGTGTTTCAGAAGTAGTGTCGAACATTGGGGTATTGTTCCTGGATGATAGGAGACTACAATTGTATTTCAAGTAGTGTCCAAAACTCAGCGGCTATCCTTATAGCTGCTATTTTATTTTTTTTACTCAGGAATTTTTATCTCAAGAACGAAATGTTGTATTGATCTGAAATTTGGCATGAATATTCATGCTTTAAAGGCTCAATTTTGAAAAATGAAATGAAAATTTTCAAAA
>NW_024094440.1:0-8439 GCF_014356525.2 Nilaparvata lugens
GCGATTCTGTTGCTTAAGCCGCCATTTTGTCACCCGTTGAGCGGGAGGAGACTGTCTAGTTGGGCCAATAGCAGGCGTTCATGCCCTTGACCAATAGCAGTACTCGCCTACTAGTATACATTCTGCTGCACTTGTATTTAGTTCTAGTTTATCAGAGATTGACAATGGTGTAATAACCGAAACGGTCTTTCTAATTATCAATAAATCTGTGGTTTTTGACAATTTCTTGGTCTTTTTCATTCAATATGAATAATTACCACAATATCAATTTCTCAACTAAAACTAAATAAAACTAAAACTAAAACTAAATACAAGAGCAGCAGAATTTATACTAGTAGTCGAGTACTGCTATTGGTCAAGGGCATGAACGCCTGCCATTGGCCCAGCTTGACAGTCTCCTCCCACTCAACGGTGTGAAAAAATGGCGGCTTAAGCAACAGAATCGCCATGATAACAAAATTTACTTTCAGTACAAAATGAGATAGATTTACATATTTGTTTTATTATATCAATTTCTCAACTAAGGTGATACAGGTTTTCCATAGCATTCATACAGAATTTGCATCTAGCTGTTAACCCTGTTGTCCATGTCTGCAGTAGCAGAAGTCTTCGGGTGATTTACAGCATTATTTACTAGGATTTTCGTTTAATAATAATTGATACAGGTTTATTAATGTAATATCAACTGTTTTTTCTCGTTTGAAAAAATCAATTATATTTTATCAAGCGAGAAAATATATTTTTCAATAATTTCATAATGATTAAGATGAAATATTTCGTGAATCAGTAATCAATTCTACATTGTCAACAGACGATCTGGCAACAGAGCAAAGCGAGTAAAAGATAGCGCTATGAGATTCATGAATGATAGACAAGGATAGCAATACCATTGCTAATCAAACTCTGCCATTATAACGTGGACCTCACCATATCAATTCATATACAGGCAATAGTAACATATATGTTATCCTTTGACATGCTTATACATAAATACAAATGCCTATATTCGTGACATATAATTATTATGTGATTAGAACTTTACACAACATAAATACAACATGAAAGTCAACATTAGATGTAACATCAAAGCCATGTTAAATGTAGTGGAATATTTGAAGGGGAGCTTATCAAGTTATAAGGGTTTGACTTTTTCTCTCTTAACCATTGAACTGATGGTAATGCGGTAATGATTGAAGGATAAATTCAAATATATCTTCACTTTATCCTATATTAGATGATAATAATTACTGTCTCTTGACATAAAAAAAAAATTTTTCAACTGTGTTATAATGGTGTTGTGATTATGATTGATGATTAGATTCAAAATACCTGGTGTTTCGAAAATAATGACCCAATTTTAAACAGTTATAATTATTTTAAAAAATGGTGTACACAAACCAATTTTTCATCAAATTACTCACAGAAGTAACAAGTTCATGATGATGTATTATGAGTGTTATACCATAGAGGAACGATAGCATAAGTAGATATCCCATGGTATAGGGCGTTTATGTCGCAACTTTTACTGTTATCTCAAGCCGATAGTTCACGTAGTTCTTACCCATACAGCTGTGAAACGCTGGTATTCTTTCAGATTGTGCCGTTGACACACTCTCATCCCAACAAAACAGTGAAAATAGACAGTAATCGGCTTGAGATAACAGTAAAAGTTGCGACATAAATTCCCTATACCATGGGATATCTACTTATGCTATTGTTTCTCTATGGTTATATCCTCGTTTTGAGGCTCTACCGACTCTAGACGATAGCGAAATTCATCCCACACTGTTCGCCATACCAGGACCCCACATCAGGTTATCCTAGTTTTTAGCTCCTCAATATCAATTGCTAATGGAGAAACATGAACACGATCTTTAACGTTATCATATCTTCACTTTATTCACTTTTTATTGTTTCAGGGGAAAAGTGCATAATTAATGTAAAGTCAATGAAAGAAAATTAATTAATGATTAATCATAATTAATTAATGAAAAGTACTATTCATGTATGGAAGATGTATGGTTGTATCTTCCATATGATATTCATGGAAATAGGTGTAATACAGGTAATTATTGCTCAAATAATTTATCAATTAATCGATAATTCCTGTAATTATTGGACAAATAATTTATCAATTAATCGATAATTCCTGTAATTATTGGACAAATAAGGCATGAGTTTCATATCTGGTTAATTTATATAAGGATTGATTAGTGAACATGTAGAGTCGAAGATGGAATAAGTGGTAGCAGAAAAATAAGAAGAAGAAGAAGAAGAGAAGAAGAAGAAGAAGAGAAGAGAGAAGAAGAAGAAGAAGAAGAAGAAGAAGAGAAGAAGAAGAAGAAGAAGAAGAAGAAGAAGAAGAAGAAGAAGAAGAAGAAGAAAGAAGAAGAAGAAGAAGAGAAGAAGAGAGAAGAAGAAGAAGAAGAAGAAAGAAGAAGAAGAAGAAGAAGAAAAAAGAAGAGAAGAAGAAGAAGAAAGAAGAAGAAGAAGAAAAGAAAAGAATAAGAAGAAGAAGAAGAAGAAAGAAGAAGAATAAGAAGAAAGAAGAAGAAGAAGAAGAAGAAAGAAGAAGTAAAAGAGAAGAAGAAGAAGAAGAAGAAGAGAAGAAGAAGAAGAAGAAGAAGAGAAGAAGAGAAGAAAGAGGAAAAAGTATAGATTAGTCAACTAATATGAAGTTCAAACTGAATATACATCTTGGAAATAAGATTTTCATTTATCACTCACCGTACTTGATAAAGATGAGTTGATATTTTCTAGTAGATACACATCATTCACTCCCGAAAACTTTTCCTATCTAACACTACACTTACATGTTCTGTGATAGTTTCCACTTCTTATAATATTCGTGATATGGCATTCAATATGATTTTAAAATGTCATTTCACTCTTCTCTTGCATCTGATATCCAAGTCACATTATCCTTCGAACTGTAATTTACAAACAATATTATCTCATGGACTGAAAATTATTCTCACACCAGACAATTTGATAATTATTTAAATGAGGGAAAAGATAACAATTTTTATGCTTTTCCATCAGCAGAAAGTAAAATATGTGTTCAAAAATTCTACCAAAGAGCCAAGCTTCGAAGAACTGCTATCTCTGTGTTATCTCTGTCAATTATGGGGTTTTCTTGGGTTGGATTGATTTACGAACTCAAAGATTGGAGAAAAAATAATTGACCGAACGAAGTGAGGTCTAAGATTCAAGTCGACGGTTTGACATTTCTCTTAATGTTTAAATGTTTACTAGAACTACTAGTATTACTACTGTACAAAAAAATATGTTTCCAGTGTGAACACAAACTTCTAAACACAGAGTTGGAAAAGGAGTTAGGAGCTGCTCTATCTTTGAAAATGTACTACACTCAACATGATATGGAAATTTCTTTATTTTGGATGTGGATGATTCATCAACTACAGATGGGAATTACTGATGTATCGCAATTATTCAAATTATAACCAATTAGTAAATATTATTAAACGAGCCCCCGAATGAAATGCTGAAATTCACCCCGAAGACTTCTGCTACTGCAATATAACAGGGTGAACAGCTAGAGGGGAATTCGATGAGCGCTACTACTCAAAAATATTAACTATTCAAACGATTTAGAAATAACTGATTCATTGAAACAAATTCGAGAGACTAGTTTCAGTTGTTACCATTATCAATCCCCAGTTAACTGATATTTCACTGGATACAAAAATAAATGCAAATGATGCAGACCTCAATTATTCAACTGAGGCTTTTAATTCTGAATTTCTGTTTTATTGTTTGGATTTTGCCTTTTGTATTGATCGATAACTCACATGGAATATAATTACTTCAATAAAAAATGACATGAAAATGGATTTAGTATGCAAAACATGTTTTGACGAAATAATTTTAAAGGGTACTGATATTAATTTATATTCTCTATTAAAAGTAGCCCTACAGGAGAAAGACAATATATTTCTTATATATTTTGTCACATTCCTCTCCTATTACTTTGAACCATTTTATCAATTTTTTGTTGAATTCTTCACAATTTATCCACTCGTATAACACCGCGTATTTTCAACCACGTTTTTTGCGTTTATAGTAAAGAGCTGTTATCTCAGTAAATTCGCGCTTATGACTGACACATTGCTCTGTTAGGGGTGGTTTTATCTGTTACAGGAAGGAAACTCAGTTTGATACAGAGGTAGCTTTGTATATTTCTACCCTCCATGTAAACAGGAAACAGCTGTTATGGGGCTACGGTGAACATGATATTTTCGAGCTCAAAATTAAGTGGTTTCATTTTTTATTTTGTGAAATTGAAATTTGTTTCATGTTTTTACGAAGTTTTACTATCAATCTATCCAGATTTAGAATTGTAGTTTTATTCTAATCTATATTCTCAGATTGTGATTTGGTGTAGAAATTGGAATGGACATAACCTATGTATCATATTTGGAGAATTTGAAACTAAATTAGGAAATTGAAAAAGTTTTAGGCTGTAGTATACCAGAAACCAGATGTTATGCAAAACAGATGACATAAATCAGTTATAATATATAATAGTTTGTTGATTGGAATTCACTCTATCCTACATGTTTTAATAGAGATTACACACGTTGAGTATTAATCTTTGAGACTTATTTATTTCTAATATTCTACATAGGCAATAGCCTGTTTTTTCCTTTTCCAATCATTGTATAGTTCGTGCTAAACAAAAAAATAAATGAACATGAATAAATAAATAAACAGCACTATTATAGTGAGGTCCACGTTATAATGGCAGTGATTGATTGGCAATGGTATTGCTATCCTTGGTTATCATTCAAGAGAGCGGATAACGCTATCTCTTGCTTGCTTTGCTCTGTTGCCAGATCGACTTTGAACAATGTAGAATTATTAATTGATCAACAAAATATTCCATCCCAATTATGGAATTATAGAAGAGTATAATTTATTGCTTAATGAAATTTAATAGATTATTTATAACGTGGATGAACAGTTAATATTACATCAATAAAACTGTATCGGCTACCGTCTATAGAAGGCATTGACAAGACAGAGGATCGGCCACGTTGTTCTCCTATCTTTCCCCACTCTGCCATTATAACATGTACATCACTATAGAGCTTCACCTCTATGATGAGGGTTTTATACAGAACTTGTTACTTATCTTTTCATTTTAAGTGTTCCTAGATTTTCTTTTTCATTCTAGATTTGCTTGATTTTTCTCTTCTTGAATGAAATTCTCTTCACCTCGTTATCTTTTCCTGTCTCTCTTTTTCAAGTTGGAAGTTGATGAGGAGTACTTGGATATCCTATTCCAATACTGTAGGGTTATGAGTTGTTAGTGGGCCGATTAGTGTAGATACAACACAATATTATATTATCCCAATTCAATGCGCATTCCATCCAAATATCAACCATCATTCTCCACACAATACTTTGTCCAATACTGTAGGGTTATGAGTTGTTAGTGGGCCGATTAGTGTAGATACAACACAATATTATATTATCCCAATTCAATGCGCATTCCATCCAAATATCAACCAATCATTCTCCACACAATACTTTGTCCAATACTGTAGGGTTATGAGTTGTTAGTGGGCCGATTATGTAGATACAACACAATATTATTTATCCCAATTCAATGCGCATTCCATCCAAATATCAACCAATCATTCTCCACACAATACTTTGTCCAATACTGTAGGGTATGAGTTGTTAGTGGGCCGATTAGTGTAGATACAACACAATATTTATTATCCCAATTCAATGCGCATTCCATCCAAATATCAACCAATCATTCTCCACACATACTTTGTCCAATACTGTAGGGTTATGAGTTGTTAGTGGGCCGATTAGTGTAGATACAACACAATATTATATATCCCAATTCAATGCGCATCCATCCAAATATCAACCAATCATTCTCCACACAATACTTTGTCCAATACTGTAGGGTTATGATTTGTTAGTGGGCCGATTAGTGTAGATACAACACAATATTATATTATCCCTTATCCCAATTCAATGCGCATTCCATCCAAATATCAACCAATCATTCTCCACACAATACTTTGTCCAATACTGTAGGTTTGATTGTTAGGGGCCGATTAGTGTAGATACAACACAATATTATATTATCCCAATTCAATGCGCATTCCATCCAACTATCAACCAATCATTCTCCACACATATTTTGTCAATTACTGTAGGTTATGAGTTGTTAGTGGGCCGATTAGTGTAGATACAACACAATATTATATTATCCCAATTCAATGCGCATTCCATCCAAATATCACTATCATTCTCCCACAATACTTTGTCCAATACTGTAGGGTTATGAGTTGTTAGTGGGCCGATTAGTGTAGATACAACACAATATTATATTATCCCAATTCAATGCGCATTCCATCCAACTATCAACCAATCATTCTCCACACAATATTTTGTCAATTACTGTAGGGTTATGAGTTGTTAGTGGGCCGATTAGTGTAGATACAACACAATATTATATTATCCCAATTCAATGCGCATTCCATCCAAATATCAACTATCATTCTCCACACATACTTTGTCCAATACTGTAGGGTTATGAGTTGTTAGTGGGCCAATTAGTGTAGATACAACACAATATTATATTATCCCAATCCATTGCGCATCCCATTTTCTGTTTTTTTCGAAGTAAAAATATAAAAAAGAGGAGGAGGAGTAGGAAGTGGAGTAGAATGATGAGGAGGAAAAGGAGAAGGAGAAAATGGAGAAAGAGGAGATGGATGAGAATGATGAGGATTAAAAGGAGGAGAAGGAGGAGGAAGTGGCGCAAGAGAATTGAAAAGAGAGTAGAAAGAAGAGAGGAGTGGTGGAGAGGAATGTAAAACAATGTTTCCATTTTTATGACAGTAGCAATCTCATCAATTTGAGAGATACTCACAACAAACCAGGTGAAGTACAAAAGAGAGAGATGATATATACAATATTGATATCTTAATCCAAAAAAGAGAGGAAGACATATCCCGCAACAAAGATATGACTGAAAATGATAAACAGCTGGGTAAGCTATAAAAATTGCTTGAAAGGTGAAAAAATAAAATCTGCACTAAAAACCGGATGAAAAAGTGGGCCAGAGTTTTAACTTTTATCTTTTATAACGTTAGAAGAGCCTATTCACCTGATTTCGGATGAGAACTAGACAGAGAAATGTGATTGGGAAGAGAAGGAGGAGAAGAATGAGTGGGTAAAGAGTAATGAGTGGATAGGTGAAGAAGAGAAGAGGATATGGAAGAGGAGAATAATATTAGCGGAGGAAGGAGAAAGTAACAGAAAAGAAGAGTTGGATGAATTGGAGGGTAGGAAGAAGGAAGAGGGTCTGTCAACTTCAGGACGGAGAGAGGAGAGAGAAGAAAAAAGGGAATATGAAGAGAATGTTGGAGCTGTGGAGAGGAAAAAGGAACAAGACGAAGAAAAAGATTTAGAGTTTTTAAGGAGAAGAAATTCAGAGAATAAGAAGGAAAAGAGGAGAGATTAATTAGAAGAAGAAAATGAAGGAGAGGCTGAAGAAGAAAAAAAGAAGGAGAAGGAGAAGGAGAAGGAGAAGGAGAAGGAAAGAAGAAGAAGAAGAAGAAGAGAAGAAGAAGAAGAAGAAGAAGTGTACCAAGGGAGGAAGACAGAATAACAGCGAAGAAGTTGATGTTAGGGATATCACAGAGGTTGTATCCTGCCATAAAAAGTTCCATAAAAATATAGCTCACCACAAAAATGACCATAACACAACTTTGAAGTGCTACTCATTTTTTACTAATAAATATTTTCTTAGCTCTGCACTTTCTTCTCTTCCTCACTCTCACACACAGACATAATTCCCTCTTCTTCTCTGTTTACTCTTTCTTTTTCACCACTCACTTCTCTCTCTGATATTCTCAATCACTCTAAAGCTTTTCTCTTTTTCTCTCTCACACACACAAACACACACACAATTCTCTCTCCTTCTCTGTTTACTCTTCTTTTTTCTCCACTTACTTCTCTCTCTGATTCCCCCAATCGCTCTATATCTTTTCTTTTTCTCTCTCTCACACACAAACACACACACATAATTCTCTCTTCTTCTCTGTTTACGCTTCCTTTTTCTCCACTTACTTCTCCCACTGATTTCCTCGATCAACGTGGCTGAATGGAAGATGCGAACCCGTTTCACCTATGCCACGCACTGTGTTATTGTAGGCTCATCTACTATGTTATCACTTCGTCTATGCTCTGTTATCACGGCTCCACAACTCACCATATTACTATAGCGAAGGTGTCCAATTATGGAGAAGAAAGGAGCGAATGTTGTCCGATTGAAGCTCGTCCACCCTCGTCCAACACACTCGCCCAACACACTCGCCCACACACTCGTCCACTGTTTGCTTCAATTTCATATGCTAAGATTCACTCTTAACGTCAGTATTCCTCATC
>NW_024094441.1:0-9999 GCF_014356525.2 Nilaparvata lugens
AAGATGCGAACCCGTTTCACCTATGCCACGCACTGTGTTATTGTAGGCTCATCTACTATGTTATCACTTCGTCTATGCTCTGTTATCACGGCTCCACAACTCACCATATTACTATAGCGAAGGTGTCCAATTATGGAGAAGAAAGGAGCGAATGTTGTCCGATTGAAGCTCGTCCACCCTCGTCCAACACACTCGCCCAACACACTCGCCCACACACTCGTCCACTGTTTGCTTCAATTTCATATGCTAAGATTCACTCTTAACGTCAGTATTCCTCATCTATGCTTACCATTTATACCAATGATGACAGCCGTTAGTGAATACCACTACAATTATTACCAACATCTCGACTTGTTGAATACACCTAACTAACTGTCAGGATTTTTTGAATTGAAGCATTGATGTTATAAATGTATGGTATGCATGTGGTACTGTACACTCACACAACTTTCCTTGCACATTGAACTGTAAGCCTCATTCTTAGACGAGAATAATTTAGGGCAAATAACATAATGACGACTGGCGGAATAGTATATTTCGCACCTAGGCCGAAAATGAGACTTTTCTGGCTCGAAATCGGTTTTCAAGTCCGAGGCCGTAGGCCGAGGACTAGAAAAGATTGAGAGCAGAAACACATTTTTGCCCATGGTGAGAACGTTATTTTTCGCCACACAGAAAAATAAACAATATAAATATGAGAATAATTTATGTTTTATTAGGCACTTCCGAAAGCAAAGGAAGGTCATAGCTCTAGCGAATCTGAGGTAATCTGAATCAGGAAATTGTCCAAGTATTTTTATTTTTTATTCTGATTTGTCTAAATAACCTAAAAGATTATGTTCAATTATGTGAGAGGTTGAGTTTATACTTTTTATTCTTCCAATTGACAATAAGATGATTCTATTATTAATGTTTTGATTCTTGAATAATAAACACAAATAATGAAAAAATTTTGATCAGCTGTTTTAGCACTGAAATTTGGCCAATCAGAATGTCACGTCAACAATGCTTGTTGTCGTTGACTTCGGAAGTTTAGGTTAGAAGTTCTATCCTACTCTGAAAATCGAATTTGGATAATTTATAATATATAAATCTATTCATCCAAATAAAATGATATTATCTTATTGCAGAATACTTATTCAACTCTAGAAGCATAAACTGATTCCGTTTCATAAACCATTTTGTAACACGTTCACATCAATCAGAATCAGCTGACTTCAAGGTTATTTTACAGCCCTAGGGCCGTAAAACTTTTACCGGCCTGGTCAGAAAACAGTCATTTTCGGCCTCTATATGACGCACGAAAACCAGCTCATTACATCCAGTGGGGCGAAAAAATTTGCAACTACAATCAGACTACTGTTATGTGTATAATTATATATATAATTGTTTTCAGAGTACTTTTTTCTGTGTAATTGTGAATTCGATTATTTTTTTAAAGTCGTCAAAACAGCTGCTCTACAGATGAAATATCTCGACTATGAGTGTGTTATTTTTATAAACTGCTCTACCTACCTACCTCATGCACCAGAAGGAGGTTACAAAGTCCATTTCTCAAGGATGGGTGGACCCCCCATTAGTTTCCCAGGAAAAAGACTCATGCCAGTTGATAGAGCTGATGATATGAATATGAAAAAAATCGGTCAAGTATTTTTGAGAAAAATCGTGAAAACATGGTTTTTGGTAATTATCTGCCATTTTTCTCAAGAATATTACGGAGCTCCTGCAATTTCACAGAAATGAGACTAATGTCAGTTGATAGGGCTCATGATCTAGGGCTCCGCTATCTATGGTATAAATTTGAAGAAACGTTGAAGCCGTTTTCGAGAAAACCGTGAAAAACATGGTTTTTCAGTCATCATCCGCCATTTTTCTCAAGAATATTACGGAGCTTCTGGAATTTTCCCAGAAATTAGACTCATGTCAGTTGATAGGGCTTATAAATAGCTATCTATGGTATAAATTTGAAGGAAATCGTTTGAGCCGTTTTCGAGAGAACCGTGAAAACATGTTTTTAGTCATTATCCGCCATTTTTCTCAAGAATATTACGGAGCTCCTGGAATTTTCTCAGAGATGAGACTCATGTCAGTTTATGGGGCTTATAAATAGCTATCCATTGTATGAATTTGAAGAAAATCGTTAGAGCCGTTTTTGAGAAAAACGTGAAAAACATAGTTTTTTAGCATTATCCGCCATTTTTTCGCCATCTTGAATTGAATTTTATTGAATTCTTATTGTCGGATCCTTATTGTATAAGGACCTTAATTTAAAATTTATTGAGAAAAATTATTTTTATTTAAAACTAAATTTAAGTTTTTATCAGATGAAAAGATTATCACGGAACTGGATAGATTATCATATATGGATTAAATTCAACGTGAACTGAGTTTATTAACAAAAGTGAGTTTTTGAACTTGGAGAAACAAATAACAGTTTTCAAGAGTAAGTTATGATTCACTGTGAATTGTGATTCAACTGAATCAACTAGAACAGGTGACATCAGATACTTGTGGATGAGAAAACTGCGTGAGGTCTATTGTTCACAGAACTACTACTTTCAACTGTATAGCCCTGAATCGTCAATGATGTGTGCACTCAGAGAGTGGTCAGCCGTTCCAAGTTCCCTGTTTTTGAAAACATGGAAAATGAAGGTTTTGAACGTTGTGATTATGGAGGAAATCCCAAATTCAACACAAAACATGTTAAACTACATGTTAAACTACATTTTAAACTACATGTCAAACTACATGTTAAACTACATGTTAAACTACATGTTAACTACATGTTAAACTACATGTTAACTACATGTTATCTTTCAAAGTGGGATAATCACTTCATCAAAATAGGGTCTATAGTATGACGTAGTGGAATCAACCAATGAGAACTCGTTATGGGTGTGGCCTCGTTGTAGGCATCTGGAGTGTACTCGCATGTAATTGTTGACAGTGTGTGACGTGATCGATCTCTCAGCTGACGTTCCACCAATAGATTCAGATTCCTTTATTCATGTGTTCAACAACAATATTCAACTTACGTTCTAGCGTTATAAATAAATACCAGTAGCAGTAAATGACATGGTCAATCATATTAAACTAAGAGTTCTACAATTATATTGCAAGAAATATCATGAAATATGCTGCAGTTAAGGTACTACTTTAATGTTTTCACATGGAACGGTTGAGTTTGGACCTTAGAAGTCCATTCTCAGATAGGGTATCGAGGATGTAACAGTAGATAACTGTATGTAACCGTATGTACGTAACCTTCAGTATGTAACCGTAGATAAAGAATGATGAAAATTTAAACGAGAGAGAGAGAGAATTGTGTGAGGAGAAAGCTGGTTCCCATTCCATTGATTTAATTAATTATTACCTGTTGAAAACGTGAATAATGAATAGTTTACAGATTTTTTCCATCAGTTTTTGGAGCTAGGTCTCACAAGACCTTTCACTAATAAATAGTAAAATTTCAGTGAAACTTACAATATGCCATATGAAAAGACATACGATAGTTGGACAAGGATCTGTTGAAATAATAACATCAATCAAATACTTGCTGTAGTATCTAGCCAAAACATAACATTTTTCAAATAAAATTCAAATCAGAATGATAAGGCATAGCCCCTCTAATACAAGGCCCCAGCCTACGATATTGCAACGTCGCAGTGTAGGCCTAGAATCTAATACATGATTGGTAAAAAAGATCATCTGATATTTTTAAAATCTTTTCAGCAATTAGATTCTAGGCCTACACTGCGACGTTGCAATATCGTTGGCCGGGGCCTTGTATTAGAGATGGCTATGATAAGGTTCATGAGCGAGTTCTTCAGCCCAGGGGGCTCACTAGTTTATACGTCAATGCTCATTGTTTGAAGCTGTTCTTTACAACTGTATGTGACTGTGTCAATAATTATTGTAATACAGTAATTATAATCTTCCTTATCCCATATAAAATACAATCAAAATTCAGCTATTTTGATTAGTATTCTAACACATGCAATCTAATAACAGAATTGTTTCATTTGTAATGCTGTTATTAGATTAAAATATGCATTTCTTATTTTTAGAACTTGTGGCTGGAGCTCAAGACTTATTTTTCCAGTCACGCCAAAAATTATTGTATTTTTAATTATTATCTTCATTTGTAAAATTTTTTCTTGTATTTAGCAATACCGATCCAAAAATATCTTATCACTTCACATATCCACGTGTTTACGTACAACATACATCAAGTTCAGATACTCGCTATCAATAGACATATTCTATGTCAGTTGACACATACGAATCCTATTATATTAAGCGAGCAAATTCTGTATTCATATCTGGTTATTTATGTTTTACTGATCTCGAAAACGGCTCTAACGATTTTCACGAATTTGGAACATAGTAGG
Source organism: Nilaparvata lugens (assembly GCF_014356525.2). Classification (NCBI taxonomy): domain Eukaryota; kingdom Metazoa; phylum Arthropoda; class Insecta; order Hemiptera; family Delphacidae; genus Nilaparvata; species Nilaparvata lugens. The sequence continues at coordinate 4,392 of NW_024094441.1, forward strand.
TTTATGATATAAAGATTCGATTGCACTAGGTCTCATTCTTTGGAAAACTCGCTGAACGACATTAAAAGGATTATTCATCCTTGGAAAACAGATGATAATTTCGTCGCCTCTCGATAACAGAAGATGCGTGTGCCTTTGTGGGAGAGAGACAGAATAATTATTTCCAGCTGTGTGTAATCATAATCAATCAGCCAGAAATTTTATCTAGCTAGACAATTTAATCGATTTGATCAACATAATCTGGTTTGTTGACATGACATGATAATCCTCCTAAACTGGAGTATATCATAATTTTCAAAGTTGATCATTATTTGACAATTTCAAGTGGGTGTTATTTTGTTATTCAGTTTGGTTTGTATATAATCCAAATTATATTTTTCTGTTTTCAAATGTTTGAACAGAAAATTGAACTTGAATTCAAGTGTATGGAACATTATCTACTTTCTGGACTATTTAGTGTATGAATCAAAATTCAGGAAACAGTTTTGGGCTGTGCCTGATAGTACTTCCCCAATCATTTTTGAGAATTTTGTTCGGTTTATCAAAAGTCAATAAATAAATAGCGAGCGAAGCTCGGTGCCCCAATATTATTAGTAATTTATCAATCGCCTTCAGAAACTACAATGTTCATGGATGTATTTATTGGCCACATACATGGCATTCATTCAGAATACAACTACAGTATTTCAATTAATATTTGACAGACTATTTCTATACAGAGACCAATTCAAGAATCTATCATCGGTTATCCATGTTACTAACATATTGCAACTTCTATTTTGATCAGTAATAACTCCATATATCTGATATCGCCTCTACAGACAGATTCTGTATATTTATCTATAGTGAGAATAACTTTGGAATGTGAGCATTGTTGGGAGTTATTGATGCAGTTCAGAAGGGACACAGACAGTTTCAAATACATTACATAGTCTACATTTTCGAAATACCTATATTCAACATCATTATATATTCTACCATCCATTATAATCTATTCTGATACATATATCCGCTATCCAATTCAATCCGGTCAATCATCCACGACTGTTATCGACAGAATCAAATTCCGATTATTGAAACTTTGAATAAAAGTGCGAGACAGAGGAGGAGTATATTTTGGTGAAGACTGTTATGTCAGGGCCAAATCTGGGTTAAAACTTCGGTTATCGAAACTAAGTTTGAATAAAACGGCTAGACAGGAGGAGGTTACACGTATTTTGGTGGAGACAGTCATGTCAGTTGAGGCTGAATCTGGGTTTGAGCTTCGGTTATCGGAACTAAGTTGGGATTAATATGGGATAGTAATCTGGGGTGGAGCTTTTGACACTCATGTGAGTATTTATCATCACCCAAAATATATATCAAAACAATATTAAATAAACATAGACTTTATTCAACTATCTAATATTTCACGAATTTAACGTTTTGACTTTGAGACAACTCTACTTGAAAAATTAACAAAATATAATAATAATAATGATAATAATAATAATAATAATAATATAATAATAATAATAATAATATAATATCAAGTGACCTGGCTGGCTCAGGTCTGATGTCAGAGTTTTCAGGTTGCAACTGATCAATATCAAGGCCTCTGACATGACCTAACGACTGCTTTTAGGCAGCCGGGACCGACAAAATATATTATTAAGTATAAGACAATTCTTTATGATAAATGAATCTCATTACAAATTTAGACCAAATACTATCAATAAATACGAAGTTTATTATGCAAATTTCACTAGTTAAGAGACAGTTGTTATATTAAGCAGCAAGTTTATAAATATATTACCTTCAATTTAACACATATTACTAGAGATACCAGTAATGATATAAAAAATTGGATAATTGCAAACTATTTCACTTCAATAGAAAACCTTATTCAAATTAGAATTTATTGTATCCTTATAATTTATTTAATTTTCTCTTTTTCTTCATTCTCAGAATGACAATGATGAGGTTTTTTTTTTAAATATTATTATAATATTTTCGATTTGCAACGGTCACCAGTGGCAAAGTTTATTCTTTTGCTGGTGATGCCATATATAATACGTAATTATATATACTACGTAAAGAGATATTTATGATTTTGTATAATTATTTTCTTATTTTTAAGTTACACTTGTATTTTGTTTAAATTTATGTTCATCATATTTGATTTGCTCTTTATTTCTGATTGTTTTTTTAAATGGCGAAATAAATGATATGATTTGATTTGAAAAAAGTTTGAATAAAACAGGAAGAGGATACTCGTATTTTGGTGGAGACAGTTATATGTGTTGGGGCCAAATCTGGGTTTGAGCTTCGGTTATCGGAACTAAGTTTGAATAAACGCCCAGTCAGGATAAGGATACTCGTATCTAATTATTATTTAACGAAAATCCTAAATAAATGCTGTAAATCACCCCGAAGACTTCTGCTACTGCAGACATTAACAACAGGGTTAATAGCTAGATGGAAATTCGATGAGAACTACTATCCAAAAATTAGTTGCCAGCCCCGGAATCGAACCCGGTACCTCCCAATTGCCCTCAGGAATGCTTACCCTTACACCAAACTGACAATCTCTGATAGCAGCGCTCATTTTATACGAAGCCATAGCGGCCAACCAGTTTACAGATGGAATAAATAGAGAATGCATTTATTCAAATGCAATTAATATATAATTATTATTTAACGAAAATCCTAAATAAATGCTGTATTCACCCCGAAGACTTCTGCAACTGCTTGTCTCCATCTGTAAACTGGTTGGCCGCTATGGCTTCGTATAAAATGAGCGCTACTATCCAGAGATTGTCAGTTTGGTGTAAGGGTAAGCATTCGTGACTGGCAATTGGGAGTACCGGGTTCGATTCCTGGGCTGGCAACTAATTTTGAATAGTAGTTCTCATCGAATTTCCATTTAGCTGTTAACCCTGTTGTTAATGTCTGCAGTAGCAGAAGTCTTCGGGGTGATTTACAGCATTTATTTAAGATTTTCGTAAATAATAATATATATTAATTAGCATTTGAATAAGCATTCTCTATTTATTCCATCTGTATATTCGTATATTTTGGTGAAGACTGTTATGTCAGTTGAAGCCAAATCTGGGTTTGAGCTTCGGTTATCGAAACTAAGTTTGAATAAAACGGCTAGACAGGAGTTGGATACACGTATTTTGGTGGAGACAGTTATGTCAGTTGAGGCCGAATCGAGGGTTGAATCGGGGTTTGAAAGGAATTGGAGGCTTCGAGTAGGGGAGGCCGAAGTCGTCCGAAATATAGAGCTATCAGTACGTACATGTCCGGTCGATTTTAATTAATTTCGAGACCGCGCATGATCCTTTCTGCCGGGTGCCGGGTTTGACACCCAGGTATGCCATGCCATGCCAACATCTCCATTAATATCGACGCTATTCATTCGCCGTTGGTTCTCTCTCTCTCTAAAAGTTCACACGTTCGTTTCTGGTGCTGTAATTACTGCAATATCCTTCTTATCATCTACTGTAATTCTGACTCCTCTCACTCGAATATCACATGTCTCTCTCTTATCACTTATTCACTTTTTACATATCTCATCTTCTATAATATAATAAAGGAAAGAACTTGCTTATACTAGTACACTTACAAGATAGAAAATTCACGATTGACGCATCATCACGTCTGAACTACTGGACTGATTACTTGGAATTTTTCATATAGATTCTTAATTCACCGGAATGATTATGGCCTATTTCAATTTCTTCGAGATCTCAGTAGGTCAGGTTTCAGTTTGTTAACCTTCCGGCAGTCGCACTGTTGTAAAAAGTACAACAGTGTCAGTTATTCTGTTGCAAAAACTATTGATGGGGTGGTGGTCAGTGAATGAGTCACTTATGCATCCAAAACTTTCTCACCATCACTCCACTGAGTTCAGTATCAAGAATTCAAGATCAACCGAGCAATGCTCAGTCTTTAGGTGCCATTTATTCGCGACAGCGCATAAGTATGATGGGGAAAACTGTATACGTGGACTGTAACGACCAATAAGATAGAATTGATGGCTTAGCTTGGTGGCCTTATTGGGCTACGAGATGGAAATCAACTGGTAATCCAAATTTTATAGGCGTAGAATAATCCAATAGATGGTAATAGTATATACAATTGATTAATATGTTATGACAGTAAAAAGACTACATAACACTTGGAAAAGGGATGTTGTAAAAATTACAACACGCGACTGCTCGTGTGATTGAATACGGCGCTACTGTCACCGTGATGTCAAGGTTTTCTGACGATTGCGGAGTACGGTTACTGATAGTCTACTATTATATTTAACAGTGGAACCTCGAAACAAATCATTATAGTACATTTTTGAGGTGGTCCCTTGAGATGTACTATATCGAGGTCCACTATACAGAGTGGTAAAGTGTTAATGGGAAGGCTATTTTGGGTAACCTCCTCCTACGTGAAAGCTCACAAATTCATTTCTATGATGAGTTCTCGTTATAGAGTTGGTGGAAATGCTAGAATGACATAGTTACCAATTTTCGTTCTTCAGCTCCTTCTACAATGGATGGCTATAATCCACTATTCCAGTAAGTTGTTATCCTATTATATTGAACGAACAATTTCTGTATTTATATATCTGGCTATTTCATATCCGTTATTCATGTTCAACGGATCTCGAAAACGCTCTAACGATTTTCACGAAATTTGGAACACAGTAGTTTATGATATAAATATTCGATTGCACTAGGTCTCATCCTTGAGAAAACTCGCTGAACGACATTAAAAAGATAATTCATCCTTGGCTGAAATAGCTGTGGATAGTAAAAAAAGTGAGTATGTGGAAAATCGAAATATCGCATCCCCGAAATTCATAAGATGAGTATAATAGCCATAGAAAGAAATAAAAAATCTCAGTACCCTTTTTGAATATTTAATATTTCTATTTTCATTTCTATTTCTATAAAAAGTAGCCCTATACAGAAAAGAGATAAATATGACGTATAGCCAGCTGTGAAATATAAACACATCATTTTAGAGAATTGTGTTCTGTTTTTATCATGATAAGAATAACGAGCGAAGCTCGGTGCCGAGATATTAAAATCATTAATTTGGATTCTTGTTAAGAATGATCAATTCTATCTCAAATATGAAGGGTTATAATACAAGGGGTCCAAGTGACATTTGTTAGTTTCGAGAAAATTGAGTTTAAAGTTTATTCACATTAATTAATTATCATTAATAAAATGAATATAGAAATGATATGCACCTATTCCAATTACTATTCGTATACTTTTACCAAATCAAACGTACAGTTTCATGCCTCAAATAGCTCTCCTTTCTCATTATCAGCTAAATAGTGATAAGAAGTTACACTTGTACCCCTTGTTTACCAATCAAAACTCTATTGTCTAGCTACACATAAATCTATCAAATTCACCAGCAATTGAACAATGATAAATGACCTGGAAATTGATCACCTGACGCTATAGTGTTCTCGGGCATCTCAATCTACTCTTATAATCAAAGATCTGAGCCAGCTGGTGACAGAACAATAACGCTGGAGACTACGAGGTTGCTATCTCTTCATAGTGAATCATTGAATACAATCAACAGTTGCTAACAGTTTGCAATAGGA
>NW_024094442.1:0-9813 GCF_014356525.2 Nilaparvata lugens
CTGACGCTATAGTGTTCTCGGGCATCTCAATCTACTCTTATAATCAAAGATCTGAGCCAGCTGGTGACAGAACAATAACGCTGGAGACTACGAGGTTGCTATCTCTTCATAGTGAATCATTGAATACAATCAACAGTTGCTAACAGTTTGCAATAGGATAATCACATTCCTCGAATTCGAGCTTATTTTAAATCTAGGTGAAAATGTTACTGAACATTATTGTATAGATTTCATGCTCCATCTACTCCACTTGATTTTTTTTTGAGAATTGTATCTAAAGCCTGATAATTGTGAATCTAAAATCAAACTTTGCATAGATGAACAAACTGATGATTTACGATTTCAAACTTTGATGGAGGGAGCTCCTGAATTTTTACGATATGGGACTTGAGGCAGTAGATAGAGCTTATCAATGACTATTTTAGGTGTGAATTGAATCTAATCGTTGGAGCCGTTTTCGAGAAAACCGCGAAAAACCCTGTTTTTCACAACATTTCTCTATTTTAGCCGCCATCTTGAATTTCATTTGATCGAAATTGTTCGTGTCGGATCCTTATATTGTAAGGACCTTGAGTTCCGAATTTCAAGTCATTCGGTTAATTGGGAGAGATGAGATAATGTGTACACAGACGCACATACACTCATACACACACACACACACACACACACACAACACACCCACACACACACACACCACACACACACCACACACACACACACACACACACATACAGACCAATACCCGAAAACCACTTTTTTGGACTTAGGGGACCTTGAAACGTATATAAATTTGAAATTGAGGTTCCTAAATTTTTTTTCGGAAAACAATCATTTCCTTACCACTAGGGCAGGGAAGTAATAAATCCATTGACTTGAATAATTATTTCATAAAATAATACATAAGACATTATCAAACGAAAATCCTCACCCGAAAAGACACTCAACATCAATCACCTCTGGGAATTAATTGATAGACTTACAAAAAAAAAAATAGTGTATACTCGCTTGGCAATTATTGATAGATGTTTCAAGAAGAAGAAGAAGATGAAGAAGAGAAGATGATGAAGGATGAAGATGAAGAAGAAGAAGAAGAAGAAGAAGAAGAAGAAGAAGAAGAAGAAGAAGAAGAAGAAGAAGAAGAAGAAGAAGAGAAGAAGAATATGATGATGATGATGATGATGATGATGATGATGATGATGATGATGATGATGATGATGATGATGATGATGATGATGATGATGATGATGAGATGATGATGATGATGATGATGATGATGATGATGATGATGAGGAAGAAGAAGATGAGGAGGAAGAAGAAGATGAGGAGGAAGGAGAAGAAAAAGAAGACGACGATGACGACGGAAGAAGAAGAAACAGAAGAAAAAAAGAAGAAGAAGAAGAAGAAGAAAAGTGGAAGGAGATGAAAAATGTGGAAACGATTGAGGAGAAACCTAATTTCGGTGGTGGTTGCTTTTCTCAAGACTGCGTCTCGTCATAAAGTTCAGAAAGTGTTTTCTGTGAAGAATATGAGTTACTCGACTGACTTACACAAACTTTTAATAAAGTTGCAAAATGTTCGAGCAACCCTCCAAACTCCTTCCGACCACACCCCAAACCCCCTACAACACTAATCTATCCAACATCAGAATCCACCTCCCCCTCATTCTTACATCTACGTAATGCACCTGCGGTCAGAATACGTATGGCCACTAAAGTACAAAGTGAACGCTAGTGACGTCATCAATCGCTTGTATCGCTCTCACTCAGCATAGAAAACATAAATTCCACGTGATAATGGCGGTGGAGAAAGATGGGAGACAACTTTGCTGAACCTCTGTCTTTTCAATGCCTTCTAAAGACAGCAGCTAATACTATATTATATATAATACGGTTTATTGATATTATATTAACTGTTCATTCTTGTTTGATATATCAATTATATTAAGCAAGAGACCATATTTTAAAATGAATTCATAATTTAAATTGTCACGATGTATACGTAACTAGAGAAAGGCATTGAATTTAGGGCTCATTTATTCGACGCTCGCTATCTTTCATAGAATCTGAGGGGTCAACGTTCAAGCCAGCCACTGCCTACCGCTCAGCGTTGCTGCGCATCCTCTCTCCCTCCCTCTCGGTCACTGAGGGAGGCTCGAGAAAGGCCAGCAAGAGGCAGTCGAGTTCGGAGAGCCAAGTCGAGCGGTCGAGAGAGGTGAGAAGGAAGCAGCGAGCAGCTAGCAACGTCACAGTACGTCTTGTACTAAGTGAACTCCGATTTCTTCAGCGACCGGGAGTTGTGTTGAGGCTAAAGACGATTAGCCTCCAACACGTTGAACTCCACTGCTCTACACTAGTTTGGGCGAGTGTTGAACGACATTTAACGTGTTTAGACGACGGGCTACCAGTTTCGACCAACGGCGACACGTCAGGTTTGGTCGAAACCTGACTCCCCATTGGTAGACCACCAGTGGGACATCGAGGCGCAAGAGGACATCTGGGAAGGTGTGGAAAAACCTTTCCCGCAACTACGCGGCCGATCCGGACCCCAGGAGGACAGCTGGTGCCCGGCAAGTAGGACTTAGGAAAGTCCAGAGTGCTGGCCGCCGCAGTGCACTAATCCAGTGCGGGATCGACAAAGGACATCTGGGAAGGTGTGGAAAAACCTTTCCCGCAACTCCGCGGCCGATCCGGACCCCAGGAGGACAGCTGGTGCCCGGCCAGTAGGACTTAGGAAAGTCTAGAGTGCTGGCCGCCGCAGCGCACTAGTCCAGTGCGGGATCGCAAGAGGACGTCTGGGAAGGCCAGGAAAAGCCTTTCCCGCAACCCCGCGGCCGATCCGGACCCCAGGAGGACAGCTGGTGCCCGGCCAGTAGGACTTAGGAAAGTCCAGAGTGCTGGCCGCCGCAGCGCCCTAGTCCAGTGGGGATCGCAAGAGGACGTCCGGGAAGGCCAGGAAAAGCCTTTCTCGCAACCCCGCGGCCGATCCGGATCCCAGGAAGACAGCTGGTGCCCGCCAGTAGGACTTAGGAAAGTCCAGAGTGCTGGCCGCCGCAGCGCGCACTAGTCCAGTGCGGGATCGCAAGAGGACGTCCGGGAAGGCCAGGAAAAGCCTTTCCCGCAACTCCGCGGCCGATCCGGACCCCAGGAGGACAGCCGGTGCCCGGCCAGTAGGACTTAGGAAGTCCAGAGTGCTGGCCGCCGCAGCGCACTAGTCCAGTGCGGGATCGCAAGAGGACGTCTGGGAGGGCCAGGAAAAGCCTTTCCCGCAACTCCGCGGCCGATCCGGACCCCAGGAGGACAGCTGGTGCCCGGCTAGTAGGACTTAGGAAAGTCCAGAGTGCTGGCCGCCGCAGCGCACTAGTCCAGTGCGGGATCGCAAGAGGACGTCTGGGAAGGCAGGAAAAGCCTTTCCCGCAACGCCGCGGCCGATCCGGACCCCAGGAGGACAGCTGGTGCCCGGCCAGTAGGACTTAGGAAAGTCCAGAGTGCTGGCCGCCGCAGCGCACTAGTCCAGTGCGGGATCGCAAGAGGACGTCTGGGAAGGCCAGGAAAAGCCTTTCCCGCAACTCTGCGGCCGATCCGGACCCCAGGAGGACAGCTGGTGCCCGGCAAGTAGGACTTAGGAAAGTCCAGAGCGCGGGCCGCCGCAGCGCACTAAACCAGTGCGGAACCGGAAGAGGACCTCTGGGAAGGCCAGGAAAAGCCTTTACCAGAGCTCCGCAACCAACCCGGACCCCGGGAAGACACCCGGTGCCCGAGGACTAAGACTTAGTCCCGACACGAAGCCCTTCTCACGACTACCCTGCAAGGTTCCTGTTCCCTTCTTTCCGCGACCAACCCTGTTTGGCAGTGCGAAAGCACGGCCCCTCTTTCCTAAAAGAGGGAAACATTCCTCCAAAGCACTCAAAACCTGTTTCATTCAACCCCCAACCCGAGCGAGGGTGGTTGACGGACGCCCCACCAAGACTCCCGTCCCCTGCCGCGGCCCTCCCCAGTCGCCGACTGAGTTTAGCCGGCCCGAGCGACACTAGGAACTCTGATAGAGATAGGTGTGGGCAAAAATCTACTCAGAAAATGAAATATTTCGTGATTCTACATTATTAAAAGACGATCTGGCAACGATAGAGATAGCGCTATCGGCTTTGTTGAATGATGGACAAGGATACCATACCATTCCTAATTAAACACTGTCATTATAACGTGGACCTCACTATATTATTTCTATAAAAGGGTTGAATCTAACATTATTGTCAACTAATTGACCGAGCGAAGTGAGGTCTAAGATTCGAGTCGACGGTTTGGCATTTCTCTTAATGTTTAAATGTTTGAATGTTTGAATGTTTGAATGTTTGAATGTTTGAATGTTTGAATTTTTGAATGTTTGAATGTTTGAATGTTTGAATGTTTGAATGTTTGAATTTTTGAATGTTTGAATGTTTGAATGTTTGAATGTTTGAATGTTTGAATGTTTGAATGTTTGAATGTTTGAATGTTTGAATGTTTGAATGTTTGAATGTTTGAATGTTTGAATGTTTGAATGTCTGAATGTTGAATGTTCGAATGTTTGAATGTTTGAATGTTAATATGTTGCGCATTTACGGCGAAACGCGGTAATAGATTTCATGAAATTTGACAGGTATGTTCCTTTTTTAATTGCGCGTCGACGTATATACAAGTTTTTTGGAGATTTTGCATTTCAAGGATAATATAAAAGGAAAAAGGAGCCTCCTTCATACGCCAATATTAGAGTGAAAATCAGACTATAGAATTATTCATCATAAATCAGCTGACAAGTGATTACACAGATGTGTGGAGAAGCCACAACGAAGTCTATTGCTGTATTCCCATAAGGCTATAGTTTCAATCATATACTTGTGGATAAGAATACTGCGTGAGGTCTACTGTTGACAGAACTACTAGTATGTTTATATTTATAACGAGTCTATTGCTGTATTTCCTAAAGGTCTATAGATTTAATCAGGTACTTGTGGATGAGAATACTGCGTGGGGTCTACTGTTCACAGAACTACTAGTGGGGAATGACTCAGTTCACTATGCTCATCAACATCTGTATGACACGATGGAATGAGCGAATCCCTTCATATGACCAAATACTGTACTCTCCAATCTCATTATTTGTTTTTCTACTTCTATTATACATAATGATCTGTCCTAACCAGACGGTTTTGTTCTGTCAGTTTTGAAAGTGTATTCAATTATTCGAAAGACAAAAAAGTTGTAATGAACAACGTTTTTTTGAATCTTGGAACTACTTTACGTGACAGCTAGCGAGAGACAAAACATTCTAAATTTTCACTTCATTTGGGCTTCTTGAAATGACAGCTGGCGAAACATGTTATTGTATCATTTTTTTCACAGATAAAAAGTGAAAAGGATGGTTTTGGTTCGTGCGTAAACTGCTGACGTCAATTAAACCATACATTGTTATGGGATGACATTCATATTGTCCAAACTTCGAATTTGCTGAAAATATCTGATCAAAAGACGATACATTTTTTTGTCATACTCACTCAATTGCAGCTGCTTTTCATGCATCAAATCAAGCCGTAAACAGCTGTTTTTTAGAAAAATGAAACATGTGATTTTCATAAAAGCATACTATACTGTAAAGAGATCATATGTTCTCTTTACAGTCCAGTATGTTAGGACTCTACTGAGTCCTAATATCATCTGAGTATTAATATCATAGAGAAACAAGCGTAAGTAGATATCCCATGGTATAGGGAATTTATGTCGCAACTTTTACTGTTATCTCAAGCCGATTACTGTCGATTATTGTAAATTTTCACTGTTTTGTTGGGGTGAGAGTGTATGTACGGCACAATTTGAGAGACTACCAGCGTCATACAGCTTCATGGGAAATATCGGCTTGGGATAACAGTAAAAGTTGCGACATAAACGCTCTATACCATGGGATATCTACTTATGCTATCGTTTCTCTATGTAATATACTAACTCAAATGATTAAAGAACTTTTTAAGGAGTTTCAAGTTATGAGAACTCATCTGAAATCTTATAATTTAGGCCTTAATTACTTTATTTGATCTCGAAGGGTCTGTCTGTTATGAACTAGGCGCTACGGGCTAGGCCATGTTTATAGAATGCATTAGCTCGAGCAGCATCAGGTAATGGTTTCTGTTTCTCAGCAATATTATCTTCCCAGATAAGTATGACAAAAAATTGTACGTAACTTGTACGGTAACGTATTTACCGCATTCGTATGATAATTCTGCCCTCAACTACGTTTCGGGCAGAAACAATCATACTTATGCTGTAAATTATCGTTACCGGACTTGTTACGTAGAGTACTATTGTGTTCCTCATAATAATTATCATCAAAGCATTTTGAATGATCTCAAATATTGCCATTTAAATGATAACCTCACCACCCCTACCATTTTAAACATAATAGAGGAAAACCTTTCACGTTATTGAACGAGCGTTGGCCAGTTGAAGAATAATTTGGTCGATAAGGCTACAGTGAGGTCCACGTTATAATGGCAGTGAAAAAGATAGGAGAGCAACGTTGCCGATCCTCTGTCTTGTCAATGCCTTCTATAGACGGTAGCTGATACAGGTTTTATTGATATAATATTAACTGTTCACTCTCGTTTGCAGTAGAGAAATTAGGAGATCAACATTGCCGATCCTCTGTCTTGGTCAATGCCTTCTATAGACGGTAGCTGATACAGGTTAATTGATGTTAACTGTTCATTCTCGTCAATAAAAATCAATTATATTTTGTAAGGCAAGGTATTATATCTGTGGCTTGATGCAACACTACCTATGTCAAAATATCAACTTTCTCACAAATCAGCTTAAAAGTAGTTCACCTTGTATTTTCCAACTACGGCATTTCGATACGGAAATGCGAGTGCTAGAAGTGCAGAAGTCAACATTGGTAGTTCTGGCACGGTTCAGGAATGACAATTGAAAAACAAATGTCTCTTTGGTAGTTTTCACACTCTAAGTGAAATTACTAAATACTTAAACTAGCTTACTAAATCATGACATTGGTAGCATAAATTTTATAACCTTTTATTGCTTTGAGATAGGACATTGGCACTTGGAACTGAAAATAATCGATATTAGTGATGTATCAGTGTATTAAACTCATTTTGAAAATAGTCGACATTGATACTTTTTGCACCAAGCCACAGATATTTTCAACGATTTCCAATGTATTTTCATAATTAAGATGAAAATTTTGTTAATTGATTATTAATTCTACATTATTAAAAGACAATCTTGGAAGAGAGTAAAGCGAGAAAGAGATAGCGCTATCGGCTTTGTTGAATCATAGACAAGAACAGCAATGGTATTGCTAATCGAACACTGCCATTATAACGTGAACCTCACTATAGTTCAACCAATTTTGAAAATCTTTCTGGGTTCTGTCACGTTACCACAATTGAGAGAAAAGTGTGCGAAAGTCGATTACTGCTCCTGTATTTTAGATCATCGGTAATACAAATACTATTACATCAATCACATTCTGCTGAGTAAATCACATTTATGTCTACGTCAGCAATTTTATTGGCATTTGCAGCGCTCCTCTTATACCGACGGGAATTTATCACATTTTCGTGATTCTCGCCACGTTAAATCATATTTTACTATCTTGTGTACATTTATAGACATCTTTTTCCTACCTCATAACTTTATTTTCTTACTAGATAGTACATGGTTGGGATTTAGAACTCTGGATGATATTACAACCGTTGATTCTTGAGAGGTTTTTTCATCCATCAATACAATATTTTTCTGTAGTTATGACTGGAAGAGAGAAACATGCTTGAATAAGAAAAGGATTTTGAACGAGTATTGTAATCTATATAATAAGAGGGAGTAGGGTCATGCTTGTTCGTTTGTTGGCATTAAAACAGTCTACTTGTGGACTTCATACCGGAAAAACGGGAATGATTTAGATCTGAAAATTTTGCACATCGATTCTAAAAATATCAATCTCGTGCACCTCGAAGCCCAAATTTCAATTTTCCTTCTAGATTTTTGAAGATTAATATTCAAATTTCATCCTTGGGACATGATTTTTAATCAGGTTGGCATCAAGTTGAAGAATTTGTTTATACTATGATAAAGGAAATAACTGGCTCATACACGTACGGATGAGAAGATTATGTTTGAAGCATTATCACGTCTAAATACTGGACTGAATAATTTGATATTTCGCATATAGATTCTTAATTAACCGAGGATGGTTAGGTTAGGCCTGTTTTTACGTTCCTTGCTCTATGATCATAAGTAAGGAGAGTATTGCTTTCCAAAAAATCTGGTGTGGTACACTCACACAACTTTCCTTGCTCATTGAACTGTGAGCATCATTCTGGAACGAGAATAATTAGGGGAATGACATAATGACGATTGGCGGCAACATATTTGAAACTACGATCAGACTACTGTATATGTGTTTATACAATTATTTTCAGAGTACATTCTCCTTTGTGTAAATTGTGAAATTCGGTGATTTTTTTAAAAGTCGTCGGAACAGCTGTTCTACAGATGGGAATCTGGACTATGTGTTCTTTTTATAAACTGCTCTACCTACCTAACTCATGCACGAGAAGGAGTTTACAAAGTCCATTTCTCAAGGATGTGGTGAACCCCATTAGTTTCCAAGGAAAAAGACTCATGCCAGTTGATAAAGATGATAATTAACCATACATGGTATAAATTTGGAATAAATCAGTCAAGTCATTTTTAAGAAAATCGTGAAAAACATGGTTTTTTAATAAACATCCTCCATTTTTCTCAAGAATATTATGGAGCTCCTGCAATTTTCCTAGAAATGAGACTCATGACAGTTGATAGGCTATAAGTAGCTATCCATGATAAATTTGGAAAAAATCGTTAGAGCCGTTTCCGAGAAAATCGTGAAAAATATGTTTTTTAAGTTGTAATAGTGTGATATTGAGAGGGTATTATTGTAGTTGTTTTTTGTTTTCTTATATGGTTTTCAGGTTTTTGAACTGAAATGAACTTTGATTCTAACTGTATGTTGAACCCTGCGTTTTAGTGTGAGAATATTTGACCATGTTTATTGAATTTGCTAACTTGTTGCTTAGTTGTCGAAATTAAAGCAATTTCATGCATTTCTCAAATGCAGTTTCAATTTCTTGTCGAAAAAGCTACTGTATTTGGGAATTGTACGACCATTGACCTTTTTGCAGCTTTGACTTTTCACTGGAAGTTATGCTCAACGCTCGTGGGGGGGGGATAATTTTCAGTGAAAGGGCCACAGTTCGAATTGAGACGTAACTGGGAAAACATGTAACGGTTGCGAGCCTCGGTCCTCTGATTGGGCCCATTTCTGTTAATGATGAGGGACAAATTGTTATGTTTTCAGTTATCAGTAATTTTTATCTAGTGAATAGGAAACCAAATTTATAGAATTAGTAGGAGTAGAATCAGGAAATATTTGTGCGTGTGAGTTCAAGTATAGTGAGTTTTATTAAAGCGTATGTGAGTTGTCTGAAGAGTCCAAGTTTGAATATTGTTAAAATGGTGAGTGCCGAACTTTTGTTGTTTTCTTATTAAGCTCAAAATAGGTTTCATAGAATGACCGAGGCCAAATTCAATGCAGCAAGTTAGCAGGTTCCCAAAATGTATAGATTGAATTAATGAATAGATCTTCTTTTTATGAATCAGTTACTGAGTAACTCTGGAAAATTTGACATGATTTCTATTGATTCGTTTAGAGTTCAATAAACCCGAAGTTGAATTTTATTAGTATTTTTCATTGAAGATCCTGGCTCGTAGTTGCTAGTTGCTAAAA